>NC_136992.1:18774938-18929938 GCF_032717465.1 Coenobita brevimanus | reverse complement strand
TGGCACCTGGTGGTTTAGTAGGTAATTATTTGCGCTCCAGTCGGATTGAGCCGGTGAAGGTTTATATCCAAGGGGAGGTTGGGGTTGATTGCTCATGTAATGCCACTCAGGGATGAGTGAGGCTGGTCACTCTAAATGTCGAGACCAACTGCCTAGCCCTGGGCTCCTACAGTCCTCATGGGGCAATGTAGGATTGGATGATGGATGGATATATATATATATATATATATATATATATATATATATATATATATATATATATATACAGAGAGAGAGAGAGAGAGAGAGAGAGAGAGAGAGATGAATTCCCTGAGCTAGACCTTGATCGATCATACAGCCCAGCTAGGTGGCGGGAGAGTGCTACCTATCCCAGCCCGGCATCTACCCGAGCGGGACGCAAACTCTCGACCCTTCGGTCCTGAGTCAGTTACTCTACCACTGAGCCATCCTTTCCCCAGAGAGAGAGAGAGAGAGAGAGAGCGCACTCTCAAAGCCAGAAATGAATGGTTATATCTGCAGTAGTTTAGTAAGTATGATTGTTGGGAAAGAGTGAATCACCACACGTACTGTCTACCCATAAACATTGTACCCATAGGACATGTATGGTGTAGTGCAAGGTGCCAGTTGGTCTCAGAGTCACATGCTGGGCGTTTCAGTTCAAATTCCTAAGAGGCAGGAGGCCAGCTGTAAACAATTCGATCACCAGGAACGTAGACAAGCCACTTGTTGCTTGTAATGAGGACATGTATTAAAGGATCCTAACCAGTATATATATATATATATTGTTACATACCCTATGATTTCATCATCTTTTGTGTAATTTTAACGCACAGTTGCTGCATGTTTGATCACGAGCGTGTTCTGCCTCAGTCCCCCCCTTCTACCGTTATAGTAGAGTAAGTCGACATTTCTGTTATTCAGTGCGGGATTGTCATCTCTTTGTCCCCATGGCTTCATTTGCGCGTCCTTATTACAAGTTGTATCAAGCTCTCCTGGCCCCTATATAATGAGCTCAGTCTCTGCATCATTGCCACTTAGATCTGCTCCTCATTTTGTTCACATCTCTGTCCTCCCCTGTACAGATATTATTATTGTGAGTGCTCAAGAAATCTCCAAACATCTAGCAGCTGTGTGTAATTTGAGTATAACTGTTGCATTTTTTCCTTGTACTGTATAGCATAAGGTGTTGATTTGTAGGCCTAGTGAGTTCTTTTTGTAATTTATGTAAAGTTTTACTATCAGCCATTTTTGATAATAGTTTGTATCTGTAATAATTTATCTTGCATTCACTGAGTATTATCTGGTATCTCATTTTATCAGGGCTGACTTAGATAAATTTACTCTTGCTAATTTCGTGTTAATAGAGGCTATTGCAGTTAACCATATATTTAACCTGTTTATTTGCCATTACATTATCCTTATGAGTCCTGAATGTTTTGTTGTTAGTTTAAGCATTAAACTTTAACTTGTAATTTTACCTAACTCTTTTGTTTTGAACCTGGAACTTTACGGGACAGTAGTGACTCTTCGTATTCTCACTTAAAGTGTACATTATCTTTCTCTTTTCCGTAACATAAATTTGGCGACCTCATATCAGGATATTCAGGATATTATCATAAGGATATTGCTTGATATTTTGTGACTGTTACTTATTCATGATGTCTACTATTACTACACTTGATGAAGCCAAAGATTTTTTGTCAAATGTGCAAACAGTGTGTGATATAGAAAACAGAACAAAGAATGAACTTAAGCTTGTTGCTCAACAATTGGGAATTGCTGTTCGCTCTCATCATTCTAAAGATCAAATTGTTGACATGATTAATGAAAGCTTGTTTAATGTAACTCCTCCAAATGAGCAAACGCAGATTGAATTAGCTAAGTTACAGCTAGCCCTGCAGGAGTCTCGTGTTAAGGAGGCTGAATTTCAAGCACGTGCTAAGGAGGCTGAGTCTCAGGCTAAGGAGGCGGAATCTCAGGTTCGGATTCAGGAGGCACAGATACAGGCTCAGGCACAAGTTGAACTTGCCAGGATTCAGGCAGACCATGAGTATCGCATGAAACAAGGTGGAACTGGATCATCTAGCTCTGATGATTTTGATGTGGCTAAAAATGTTAAACTTGTCCCTCCTTTTAATGAATCTGATTTAACAAAGTATTTTCAGTTGTTTGAGAGGGTAGCTACAGGTTTTAATTGGCCTAAGGAGTATTGGCCAGTACTCCTTCAAACTGTTCTCACCGGTAAAGCTCAAGTAACTTATGCATCTTTGCCTCAGGATCAGTCTGATAATTATGATGTAGTTAAGAGCTTGATTCTTAAGGCCTATGAGCTTGTTCCTGAAGCTTATAGAGTAAAATTTAGGACAACTTACAAGCAAGATAAGCAATCCCATGTTGAGTATGCAAAAATCAAAGAAGATCTGTTAGAGCAGTGGTTAAATTCTAAGAATGTGGATTCTGATTTTGACAAATTTAAGCAGATGATTTTGCTGGAGGACTTCAAAAGGTGTATTTATAAAGATGTAAGCCTATATCTTGATGAGAAAAGAATAGATAATTTGTCTGATGCTGCAGTTTTAGCTGATGAGTATGTTCTCACTCACAAGAGATATTCTAGAGAAAAAGGGAAAGCTGAGAGTAAGTACGTTGCCTCTACTCAGAGTACAGGTAACAGGAAAGAGAATAAAGATGATGTTTCTCAGGAAGTAAATACCAGCTTCACCTCTAGATTTCAGAAAAGTAAATGTACTTATTGTAGTAAGCTTGGTCATACTACGGAGAGATGTTTCAGGAGACAGCGTGATGTGAACAAAAAGGAGTCTAAATATTCAGTCAATTGGTCTAGTGTCCACTCTTGAGAGTTCCCAGAATTCTTTAACTGAGTTAACTGAACCTGCTTTGAGGGGTAACTTAAATTCTCATGATGGAGCTCCTCTTTTGAGCAGTAACGTGGGTGACACTCTCAAGAGTTCATGTGCTAATTTCCTGTCTGATGGTTTTGTCAGTCCTCTGGACAGTAATGACAGGAAATCAGTTAAAATATATCGTGATACAGGTGCTTGCCAATCCCTTATGCTGACCAGTGTTCTAGGCTCTAATTTTAATTCCTCTGATGAAACTGTAATCTTACAAGGTGTAGGGAATAATTACTTCTCTGTTCCTCTGTGCAGAGTGAATTTAGAGTCTGGTTTTGTTAATGGTTCTGTTATGGTTGGGTTGGTTGAGACACTCCCAATGTCAGGTGTAACTTTCTTACTTGGAAATGATATTGGTGGAAGTCAAGTGTGTCCAGCTCCTCAGTTGTCTAGTGAGCCAGTGGCTGCGTCCCAGGATTGTGATGTCCCTGATGTGTTCCCTGCATGTGCTGTCACTAGGGCTAAGTCTAAAGTTACTGGTGATTTAGAGGATAATGATGATGATGATGTTATCCTAGCTGACACTTTTCTTGCTAATTTGGACCACTCACCAGATGAGGCAGTACCCCGTAGTGTTGATAATTTGTCTCGTCAAGAGTTGGTTGAGTTGCAGGTTGCTGACCCTGAGTTGAAAGGTCTAGCTAACTCTGCTTACAGTGAAGAAGAGTCAGCCGGTGCTTCTACTTGTTATTATGTAAAGTCAGGAGTACTTATGAGGAAGTGGAGACCCCCAACAGCATCAGCCGACTGTGAATGGGAGGTTGTACATCAAGTTGTCATCCCTCGTGTTTGTAGGCAGGATATCATTAGAGTGGCTCATGATTCCAGTTTGGCAGGACACCTTGGAGTGAGGAAGACTGTGGCACGCATTTTGAAACACTTCTACTGGCCAGGTATCTTCAGGGATGTTTCCTGGTATTGTAAGTCTTGTCACACCTGTCAAGTTGTGGGGAAGTGTAATCAGACCGAAAAGGTTGCACCTCTAGTTCCCATTCCTCCTTTTGAGGCGCCTTTCACCCGTGTGTTGGTGGATATTGTGGGCCCTCTTCCTAAGACTTCTTCAGGATTTTCTTATGTGTTGACCATGATTGATATGGCTACTCGTTATCCTGAAGCCATTCCACTTAGAAACATTTCAGCAAAGAACGTGGTTAAGGAAATGCTAGGGTTCTTCACAAAGTTTGGTCTGCCCAAGGAGGTACAGTCAGACCGGGGAAGTAATTTCATGTCGAATGTTTTCAAGCAGTCTCTGAAAGAGTTGGGCATCACCCAGATCACGTCTTCAGCTTACCATCCCCAGACCCAAGGAGCGTTGGAGAGATATCATCAAACACTCAAATCGATGCTCAAGAAATACTGTTTGGAACATCAGAAAGACTGGGATAAAGGTCTTCCATTCGTTGTGTTTGCTGCAAGAGAATCTCCAAATGAATCACTGGGCTTCTCACCTTTTGAACTACTGTTTGGCCATGAAGTAAGAGGACCCCTTAAGCTACTCAAGGAATGCTGGCTGTCGGAGGAAGATGACGTCAACCTGCTGGAGTATGTGATGAAGTTCAAAGAACGGCTGTCCACTGCTTTACAGCTGGCGAGAGAGAATTTAGGAGCTGCTCAGGAGAAGATGAAGACTTGGTATGATAAGAAGTCCAGGTTACGCCACTTTCAGCCAGGAGATCAGGTTTTGATTCTGCTACCAGTTCATGGGCAACCTCTTCAAGCCAAGTTTAGTGGCCCTTATTTCGTGGAGAAGAAACTGAGTGATGTCAACTATGTCATCGCCACACCAGATCGTAGAAAGAGCAAGCAACTATGTCACATCAACATGCTAAAGTTATATCACAGGCGGGACGAAAATAATCCAGTCTGCACTGTAGCTGTTCCACCCGAGTCTACAAGTGAAGTTCTCCCATGCAGCATGAGCCTGAGTGATAGTTTGGGGAAGAATCCTGATATCATGAATGATCTCCAGACTAAGCTTTCTCATCTACCTCCCAAGGAAAGGCAGGAGTTTTCGGCATTACTGCAGGAGTACCCGCAAGTGTTCCGTGCTACTCCAGGAAGAACCACTGTGTTGATGCATGATGTCGATGTTGCAGACGCAAAGCCAATTAAATTGCCTCCTTACCGTGTGAACCCAGTGAAAGTTCCTCTCATCCAGAAGGAGCTTGGCTACCTGTTGGACCACAAGATGATTGAGCCCTGTCAGAGCAAGTGGAGTTCTCCTGTCACTTTAGTCCCTAAGCCAGGTGGGTCACAGCGGCTTTGCATTGACTACAGACGTGTTAATCAGATAACCAAAACAGACACTTACCCTCTCCCTCGTGTGGAAGATTGCATAGACAAGATCGGAAAGGCTAGGTACATAAGTAAGTTTGATTTGTTAAAGGGATACTGGCAAGTACCTATGACTGAACGTGCTAGGGAGATCTCATGTTTTGTAACATTAGGAAGGACCTTTGCATGGTCTGTAATGCCATATACAGATTGTTTTAGAGTAATAAGAAATTTCCTGTGTAAATTTCTTTTTTCTTTGTGGGGAGGTGTTACATACCCTATGATTTCATCATCTTTTGTGTAATTTTAACGCACAGTTGCTGCATGTTTGATCACGAGCGTGTTCTGCCTCAGTCCCCCCCTTCTACCGTTATAGTAGAGTAAGTCGACATTTCTGTTATTCAGTGCGGGATTGTCATCTCTTTGTCCCCATGGCTTCATTTGCGCGTCCTTATTACAAGTTGTATCAAGCTCTCCTGGCCCCTATATAATGAGCTCAGTCTCTGCATCATTGCCACTTAGATCTGCTCCTCATTTTGTTCACATCTCTGTCCTCCCCTGTACAGATATTATTATTGTGAGTGCTCAAGAAATCTCCAAACATCTAGCAGCTGTGTGTAATTTGAGTATAACTGTTGTATTTTTTCCTTGTACTGTATAGCATAAGGTGTTGATTTGTAGGCCTAGTGAGTTCTTTTTGTAATTTATGTAAAGTTTTACTATCAGCCATTTTTGATAATAGTTTGTATCTGTAATAATTTATCTTGCATTCACTGAGTATTATCTGGTATCTCATTTTATCAGGGCTGACTTAGATAAATTTACTCTTGCTAATTTCGTGTTAATAGAGGCTATTGCAGTTAACCATATATTTAACCTGTTTATTTGCCATTACATTATCCTTATGAGTCCTGAATGTTTTGTTGTTAGTTTAAGCATTAAACTTTAACTTGTAATTTTACCTAACTCTTTTGTTTTGAACCTGGAACTTTACGGGACAGTAGTGACTCTTCGTATTCTCACTTAAAGTGTACATTATCTTTCTCTGTTCCGTAACAATATATATATATATATATATATATATATATATATATATATATATATATATATATATATATATATATATATATACAGAATTTCAACAGAGGAAGGAAAAACATTTAAAAAATAACCCCTACACCAGGTTACAGGTGTTCTCAGTTCATAAAAAATCTGTAACTGTTGGACTAGAAATGCTGTAGGTTGAGGTATGGAGGGAAACTATTCTGGGGGAGCGAGTTCCAAAGAGATGCTGCTCGGGGAACAAATGAATTATGACAAGTTCTGTAATAAGGCAATATGACAGTCCAGTCATGAACGCTACCAGATGCCCATGTAACACAAGGGGAAGGTGTGGAGAGGTGGCATAATGGATGCAACTTCGTCTGAGCATTTGCATTAAAAGTATCTGCAAAATAATGAAGGCAACATTCCTTCTTACTTGTAGGGGAGTTAGTTCATTTGTAATTGCAGAGTTATTAATAAATCTTACAGCTTTGGTCTGAGTTTTGTCCCATTATTTTAGTGCAACCTCTCCATATCCACTTCACAAGGGTGAGCAACATTCTGGCTGAGAGCCCATATGTCTCTTGCAAATAATAGCTAACTGCTCGTCAGTGAAGTAGTTGTGGATTCTATACAATAATCCAAGTTCTTTTGAAGCAGTTTAAGCCAGTGATCTGCCATGACAGGTCCAGATGAAGGTATTGTTATGTGAAATGCCAAGAATTTCAATACTTTTAGATACAGGAAAGTTAGTAGCATTGAAGGCATTATAGGAATCAGGCAATATCTGTCTATAAGTAAGTTGTATATATTTGGTTTTCAATGTTACTTTGTCCCCATTCAGTGATTTCAGATAAGTCTCGATTTATTGAGATTGCTGCACTGAGTTGCAAGTTAGAAATATTAAGCTTTGTGAATGGGCTTTTAAGTGAGAAGGAACTGTGAAGTGTTGAGTCATCTTCATATGAGTGAATGGGATTACGAGTGATATATAAATCATTATTATGAATTAGGAATAGGGATGGAGCTAGAACTGATCCTTGTGGCACGCCGGCATTAATCGAGTGGAAATTGGAATATACATCATTTACATTTACTCTTATCTTTCTGTTGCTGAGATATGAAGAAATCGGAGGAACAACAGATAATAGGCCATAGCAAGATAGTCTGGATAGCAGGGAACGGTGCCACTCTGTCAGAAGCTTTAGAAATATCAAAGGCTACTGCACGGGTTTCTCCATGTTGGTCAACTAACTGATGGATTGTATGTGTCAAGAGATTAAGTATATCAACAGTGGAAGGAAGTGTGAAATGTTTAGTCTTCTGCATATGAATGAATGGGATTATGAGTGATATATAAATCATTATTATGAATTAGGAATAAGGGTGGAGCCAGAACTGATCCTTATGGCACTCCGGCATTAATCGAGTGGAAATTGGAATGTTCATCATTTACTTTTATCTTTCTTTCGCTGAGATATGAAGAAATCAGAAGAACAACAGATGACAGGCCATAGCAAGATAGTTTGGATAGCAGGGAACGGTGCCACACTCTGTCAGAAGCTTTAGAAATATCAAAGGCTACTGCATGGGTTTCTCCATGTTGGTCAACTGACTGAAGGATTGTATGAGTCAAGAGATTGAATATATCAACAATGGATTTTTCATGGCAAAAACCATACTGTCTGTCACTAATTATGGTGTTGAATTCAAGGTGTTTAACAATATGCTAATCAATTACAATCACAAATACTTTACTAAAAGGAGATGTGATAGCTTTTGATTTGTAATCAGAGGGGTCAAAGGAACTTCCCGTCTTCGAGATTCTGTGGATATTGGCTTCTTTCCAGAATTAGAGAATGAAAAAGTACGGGTCCATAGTCTGAATAATTTAGCTAGAACAGGTGAGAGAACTTGGAAACACTTTCAAAATAACTGGAGGACCTGGAGCTTCGGTGGTTGGTAAATTGCCTAGGAAGGATTTATCTATCTAGTCTGTAGCTTTAGTGGTGCAGTTTTGGGAAAGTCCAGTTCTAGTACATGGACACTATGACTGATATCTTCGAGGTAGAAATTGTGGGAAACGTACTAGCAAGCACGTTTGCCTTTCCACGTTGGTCATTGATTTTATAGTGTTTGAAGATTTTAGTGGGGGAATGGGTGATGACTTGTTAAAGTTATTATTGAAACACTTGAGTGTTTATTGCTTTTGCATGGTTTCCCGCACTTTTTAGCTGACTGAGGGATTCAAATGTTTTTGGTTTAATGTGAAAGTTATATGCTAAGGACGTTTGGGTCGTTTCTCTGGCACAGCTGCCGTCGAACCACTTTGGGGAGTCCGATCTTTTCGTAAATTGCTGACTGGTTATGAACAGTTCCATATCAGCTTGTATTAAGTCAATAATTTGGGACGGGTAGAGTTGATGTCATGGAGAAGAAAGACTGCAATGGAATATCAGCAAGATAATTTCTAAATCCATCCTAGTCCGCCCTATCAAAGTGGCAGTTGGTCACCCTTACTGATTCAGAACGAGGAGGCTTGGGGAAACTGACTAATGAGGCTTTGGTGAGATTGTGATCGGAGGATCCCAGTGGTTACAGTACCTCTACCTGAATTGATCTGGATTATTTGTCAGGAATAGGTTCAAGAGATAGACACCATGGTCAGGATTATCTGGTATTCTTCTTGGTTGCTGTACCAATTGTGTAAGATTTAACGATTCTGCAAACAGCTCGCATTCTAGACCAGTATCATCAGCCCTGGCAGAATGGAATATCCACTACATTATGGATGTTAAAATCGCCCAAAATAGTAGTTTTAGTAGTAAGGGTGAGGTTAAGGTTGGTGAGCTGTTCCATGATGGAGTTAAATACGCTGGATTCTGAAGATGCAATGGGGGAGCAATAAATTATACAGATATATTTGGTAAAATTTAGGTAATTTAGTTTGTATAATGAATAATCAGAGTTAGCCGAAGTTCAAAATAGTGTCAACTGCATGTTCTGATTTGATATAACAACAGGTGCCACCGTTGTTACGGAAGTTTGTGAGGAGATGGTAACCAGGATAACTATATGGGGATAAAATATTATATATATATATATATATGTGCACACACACACATATATATATATATATATGTATGCGTGTGTATGTGATAATATAGATAAATTTATATATGTACAGTACATGTATATAACCATGCATATATGTATTCAAGACACACGGGATAAATAAATCTCGTAAGGTATCAATCATCACAGATCATTTTGTTCTTCGTGTTTGTTACTTTAAATTACTGTAATTATGTTGTGAAGTGATTGGTAGCTGTATAAGTGAAGGCAAGCTTGTGCAGAAGCAATCATATACCGGTACGTAGCTTAAGTTTTGGTGAGCTTATAAATACGGCCTGTGAACCAAGGTAGACTACCCTTGGTTCCTCACACATTACTAGGGGTGTATGGAAGGCCTGTGGGACTGAATGTTAACTGGTGTTGTTTTGTAATTTATTTGAAACTTAGCTTTGTATTTCTTTCGGGTTAAAGTTGTTCCGTATCTGAATTAATTCCTTTCTTTTCTTTCGCAGAGTTGGACGGAAAACCTTCGAAGAAATCAGCGTTCACTGCATCTGTTACCAGAACTCTTCTTGATTAATGAGACACAAAGCCGTCACCACATCTTTTAAAATTCTGCTGAGAATTTTTTCATATGTCCAGATCGATTAATTTATGCTTGATCTCATACTGACTGTGAGATTTTAGGAATTATGAAATACGTATACAGTACTTCCTTACTGCCTATTGACCTTGGATATAAATATACCAACACTTTCGACTGTAAATGTGATGAGGAATTATATGAAAACTAATCAATGTTATCTACATATTTTTGCGTCCGTGCCACTTGTGAAAAGTTCGCAGCTGCAGGTACACTTGTGCCGAGTGAGGTGGTGTGTGAAGTGAGTGTGGTGGTGGTTGTGATGGTGGTGTGGCAGGTGTGGTGTGGTGACTATGGTGAATGGTGATGAAATCTAGTGAGGATGTGGCATGTGTGATGGTGAGTGGTGGTGGTGGTAGTGTGTGATTATGGTTTGGCAGGTGTAGTAGTGATAATGGTGAACAGTGATGGTAGTGATGGTGGTGATTACGTGTGGAGAGAGTGTTGATGGTGGTAATTATATGCAATGAGAATAGTGATGGGGGTGATGCGTGATGACGGTGTTGGTGGTGGTTGTGAATGGTGACAATAGGGGTTACGTGAGGTGGTGGAATAGCAGGTGCGGTGGTGGTGCGTGGTGATGGTGTAGGAGGTGTAGGGGTGTGTGATACGTGGTTAATGCACAGTATGTGGTGGTGATTTGTGGTGACAGTGTGATAAATACGTTGTGATGGTAATGGTAGTGTGTTGTGATTCTGTGGCAGGTGTGGTGGTGGTGACGGTGGCTGTATGTTGTGAGTGTGTGGCAGGTGTGGCGATTTTATGTGGCGATGCTGTGACAGGTGTGGTGATGGTGTGTGCAGCTTTGGTGGTGATAATGTGCGATGATCTTGTATCAAGTGTGATGGTGATGGTGTATGTTGCTTGTTATTGTTGTTGTTATGGTCCCAGGCTTGTCTGAAACGTCAACCGGCGGACTGCAGGCTGAAGCTGACCTTCTGTAGTCCACCATCCTCCTTGTACAGGACTGGGAGAGAGTTAAGATATGTTTGTATAACTGGGCAACGGAGCCACCCCATCACATCGATGCCAAAACTTGAAGGCGCCCTTCTCCAGCATTGTGTATTCATAATATTAGCTTTTGTTATATTTCTCCGTCACTATAATGAACCTTTCGTTCATTTACCAAATCAAGAGAAATGGAGGAAGTTTGTAAGGGAGAGTATTAAGGCGGTATATGGAGTGAGGGTGGTATTGTGCGATGTTGGGGATGGAGGTATGGTGCTCTGGGGGTAGCTAATGTTGGTGGCGTGGCATGGTACTGTGGATGTGGTGGTGCGGTAAAGCTGTGATAAGATATTGGATGTGGTGGTATGAGGAAGTATGGTGGTGTGGCATACTACTGGATATGATGAGTTACGGTGTGTTAGGTTGGTAACATATATATGGTGTGGTGAAGCTGGAGTTGTGTTATGGAGCGAAATGTCGTAGTGTGATGAGATGTGGGGATTTGGTCTGGTAGTGCGGTATGAGGTCTGGTTGTGTGGTGATATGTGGTGGTACGGTGTGGTAGTGTGGTGTGGTAGTGTCCGTAATTCCCCTCCGCCCTGTGATTAAATAAAGCCGTGGTCCTACAGAGCTAGGCAACTATAAGACTGACCAGTATGTCTTTAGATGAATTTATTCATGTTGACAATTTTCTTATTGTGAAAATATGGAGATACTTGTAGGAGGGAAATTACGGGAGAGATTTTGGGTCGTATTAAAATCAACTTATCGGCCTATCAAAACGTTTCAGTTTCTGTTGTATTTCTACATGTAGCACTTTTTGCGTTTAGCATCCCAATTTAAGTAATCTACACCTAAATCTAAAAGTCAGATAACACACAGGTGAATATCATGGTAGTATGCAGAGTAAATAGGGAAAGATGAGGTAATAGAATGCAGTCAATGGACTCGAGAATGCTCTCTTTTTTAACGTAACTTACTGAGGATGGTTTTTGTGTTGTGTGAAACGATAGAAAAATAAAGATCTTGTGCTGTTTGCTACGATGACGTCTATATTTTATTCTTGCTTCCCTTAGACGATTTTATTTTAGGAAAGCCCTCTCTGCCTGCAAGGCTTAATTACTATGACCCCCTCCAGTTCGAAATATCTAGCTTATGCTGAATATAACCGTCCTTAAATACTAAGAATAGACATAAAAAGGCTTCATCTTACAGATATGATTACTCGTTCCTGTGATTTCCCTTCTACCCGAATTTTGTACTTGACATTTGAATCGGTCACATTTTACTGTTCTGTTCTAGGGTTGTGCAGCTGAGTAAATAAAAAAATATACAAATAAATAAAAATATAGACATGCTGCAAAGCGAAAATGCATCTTGAGAAGCACGATTAAGCAACACTTGATTTTATGGATGGCTGACAGCTATCATCAGTGCAAAGGAGACAGAAATTCATTGACACCGCAACAGCGACAAGTACAGTAGGTGGCTGTTAGAACACTGAAAAATGCGCTGTATGGCTGCCTAAGGTAATTACTGATACTGCATGTGAAATCAGTTACGCTTATTAAAACTATGAAACAAATTTGGTGTGTATAGATTTTAGAACTCAAGGTAAAAACTGAAATACGTACAGCTTTTAAAACTCTGAGGCGAAAACTAGAGTATGTGTTGCTGTTGAAAATCTTAAATTGTGACAAAGTTAGCAATTGAGTGTCTATTAAAAAAAAAAATGATGCTGCAACAAAATCAAAGGTGTGTTTAGCTGCTGCAGAACTAAGACGAGAAGTCGGGTATGTGTTGCTGCTAGTTTTCCAGATCTGAAGCAAAAATCAGTGTGTGAATCTTAGAACTCTAAAACTGAAACAGAAACCGGAGTGTGTGGGTGTAACACATCTGAGGCGAAATTCGGGCTTGGGTGTGTGGCGCTTAAGAGCAGCAAAGTAAGGCGGCGCCTCCCAGTACCCGTGGGATGTGACTGATGGGGAGGAAGGAGGCGAGGGCGACGGACGTGCCCACCTCCATCTTCATAAAGTCCCTGCGTGACCATCGTTCCACCCCTGCCTGCCACCATCACAGCACCAGCAGGGCGGCCAACATGTGCGAGTGTCACCGCCGATATCGCACCTCGGCCTCTTCAGCCAGCACGCCTAACCTGGCACAGGGCAAGACGCAACACAGCAACTGCCTCACCACCACCAACAACAACAATAACAACAGGCAGACACTCAAGGACAAGCTGCTGGCCAGTGATAAGAATTCGAGGAACTTTACTCTGTCCTCCAACAGGTACAAGAACTACAAGGGCACGCCTAAGTGGAGGATGGACGGCAGGGTAAGTGTATGCCTCTCTAAGTTTTTGTGGAGATCGTTGCAAAGTCTATCACATTAAGTGATTTCTTTTAGCCACTTCACCCCGATGGCGTATTTTAAAATTTTAATTAAGCAAAAAATCGGACAATAGCAGATGCCGCACTGAGGCCAAAAGAAGGCACAGAGGTTACATAATGCCAGAATTTTTAATTTCCTATTTTATTTTGCAGACAGTACATAGTGCTCACATTACGTTTTTTTATTTTTAATAGTAATAATATGTAAAAATATTTCTCATATTTAAGGTGAGCCCCCTGCTTAATAATGAGGCCACAAAATACTTTGTGATGTTCGAATGTTTTGTGGTGTTGGCCATATACGTCAAGGGATGAAGATTTATCGGTTTTACACATTGTACGAATATTTCTTGATTTATACTTTTATTCAAATACTCCCAGTGGTCACCAGCAGAGGTACTAAAAGAAAAAAGGTTGTTTCACCAGATAGTCGCTGCCTGCGATGCGACATGCTCTACAAATCAAAGCCCACACACATGTTTTCTCGCGGCTCCCACTAGCAAGAAACTGTGTTTTTTTCTTCCTTGAGTCCGATGTGCAGTCAGCCACGGCACATATAAAGTGTGTCATATTGAATGTTGACAAGTTCGTTGACAAACACTCGTACGCCAGGCACCTTGGAGGAACCGAGACCGCATTCAGCATTTTTTTTTTTTTTTTTTACAACAGATAAATTTGTGAATTTGACTTGATAACAATATCCTTGACTTTACGATGCTTAGTCGTACTGATTGTTATTTACCCTATATTGTACATAACAGATTTTGGCAATGGTTATAATGGGTGGTATATGACATATCAGTAGTTTTACGCGTATTATCTCTAAATAACAATACTTTAAACATACATTAACTGTTATTTGCTTTTCAGGTAGTGAAAATCATGAGCTGAGAGTTGAATCATAGACCTGCTTAGCAGAGTTTGTTCATTTGCCCCTGCTGTTTATGTCCGTGGGAACCGTGGCCTCTGACAAAAATCTTTTTTTTATTTTTTTTAATACCTTTGCTGGTGACCATTGGGAGTATTTGAATAAAGTATAAATCAAGAAATTTTCGTACATATCTGTAAAACCGATAAATCTTCATCCCTTGGCGAATGTAGCCAACACCACAAAATCTTCGAACATCACAAAGTATTCTGTGACCTCATTATTAGGCACGGGGCTCACCTTAAATGTATGAGAAAAATTTGTACATAATATTATTATGAAAAAACGCCCGTATGTGAGCACTCTGCATTGTCCTTAATGTAACATCAGAGGTAAAAAAAAAAAAAAAAATCTGGTTCTCTGCGTTACTGCGAATGCTGCTATTTGGTGGAAGGCTTTCTCGCAGCGAACTGAATAATGAATACTATATCTAATTCCTCGTGTTGGGAAATTCTCTCTGCAACGAATAAAATTATCTGATGATAAAAGTAGAATAAAGGGTACGTCATGGGAGTGAAGTGGGAAAGAAGAATTGAATTATTTCGATGAAGCAAAAACAAACCCTCTTGGGTAAATTTCAACCTTTCAGTATAATGATCTGGTTGTTTTGCATGTCAGTACGGCGGATGAAGGAGGATTGCATGAGGGTGTTTCAGTGGCCGCAGTACGGATCAGTATAAAATTTTGGTATGGCAAGAGCATGAAATGTCAAGAGTAGGAACAAAGGAAATGGGACTGCTCAGAAATGTGTGTGGAGTGTGTAGAGTGGATAGGATAAGAAAAAATGATTTGCGAAAGATATAACTGCAGAGTAAGAAGTTTATTTATTCTGTAACAAGATAGAAGAGAGTTTTCTCATATGGTATGGTTATACGGAGAGAACAGATATAGATAGGGTGGTGGAAAGAGGTATATCCTCTGTGAGCGAGTCCAGTGATGGAAGGAAGTATGATAGGCTATGAAGAGGGTGGATGGCTATGATAGACGAGTGAGTGAGAAGCCAGATTTGAAGGCTTATGAGACAAAGGAATTGATGAGGAATCAAAATGTTCGAAGTAAGCTATGTACGGAGAAATATATGACAAGGAACTGGCACTCCTTGTAAAGTTTATATTCGACGGAATTACTCAGGCTGGTTAGTGAATGTAAAGTGCATTCCATAAACAAAACACACACACACACACACACACACACACACACACACACACACACACACACACAAAGATACATATGGTTATTCTTGCGATGTGACGCCAAGACTCAAAGGGGTCTGAATGCTGTGTGCGTGATTGTGCAGCTCATAACACCGAAAATGCTGTTCAGTTATTCCACGTTTGTACTTTTTTCTGGATCCTTCTTAATTTTATCATCTTGTGGGAATAAGGATGAAGTTAATGATTATGATGATGATGATGATGATGATGATGATTGTGATGATGGTTTTTTTGCTGATCTAATTCTTTATTTCGACCCAACGATTGTGTCCTTCTGTTGGTTTCAAGATGACTTCATCTCTCCACGTACAGGGTGCTTCTTTCTAAATCGCGCTTTCTTTTGAAACTAAGTCAAAAGTTTTCTGTTAAAAAAAAAAAAGGAGGAAAAAGAAAAAAAAAAGGATGCAATTTTTTTGTTTCAGAGAGTGTCACGAATCAATTCGCGACATTTCCCTTTTGTGAGAAGCCACGAACTATTAGTGGAAAACTCACTGTGTATCGCTCAGCTAACCGTTTCTCCCTCCATTTCGGAGTATACTTTTCAAAACATTCGTCACTTTCAAAAGTGACCGATTTAATGCACGTCACTAAGTGCTCTACTGAGCGATACAATTGTTTCTTTATCGTTCGCCTCTGCTTGCCTAAACCGTTAGCCACGCCTTCTTCTGGTGGCTTGTGCGTCCTGCCCATACAATGTATTTTGAATTCAGTCGAGTGTTTGTTGTGACGGAGGAAGGTCCTGTGCTCCAGAAGTGTGAGAGGTCGCTAGCACCCAAGCTCCACTGAGACAGTTAATCCAGTCCTCCCACCCCCGGGTGATACACAGCATTCATCGACCGGTATTTCCTTTTTGTAATCCTAGTTTAAGAGTTTAATTAAGGTGTTTTTCCTAGGCGTAAGTATTTAGCTTTTGTGTGAGTGAGTGAGTGCGTCTCATTTGATTTGAATTGTAACGTTAAATTAAATTTTTTTGTAATCAATAAATTTAACAGTTCTTTTTCTTGAGCTTAATGTAAAGTAAACTCTTGTTTCATTTCTCCAAATTAAGCTTATTTTCCATATAGCTCCTAGCTTGCATAAACGTTTTACTATTCATAACTGGTACTTAGACCCGTCTTGTTGTAGTAACTTAAAATCCGTTGTGCCATAGGAGTTAAGCATCAGCAAGGACCTGATTATTATTATTAGTATTAGTTATTTATTGTCAGGGGTGAAGTAACTTTCTCCAGAGGCTAACAGTACAGTAATTCAGCAATTGTGAGTAATTAGTCTCTGCTGCGTACTGTTGAGAAAGTTTATAAATTCTCGTTCTTAGAGAATCGTAGCAAGTCAGCGTAAAGTAATCGTTGCTTGATGTAGCAAGACAATCATTGTCTCTGCTTTTCAATATTATTGAATATTATTATCAATTAAATAATATTTAAGCATTTATTTTTAAAAACTCCGTAATATTATAAAAAACCCGTGACAGAGAGAGAGAGAGAGAGAGAGAGAGAGAGTTAGCATCAGGACATGTGCTTCAATGACTGATGGCAGTATGCAGTTGAAAACACACAGTGATGAAGACCTGTCCCGCACACGACAGACGAACAGAGTTAGGTAGGAAATGTATGAATATGTGGCAAGACGGTTGCTGCATGTCCGCCATATTGGGGACAGATGTAAAAAGAGAGATCGAAGGAGCAGTGAATTTTTAACCAATGACTGGAGAGAGAGAGAGAGAGAGAGAGAGAGAGAGAGAGAGAGAGAGAGAGAGAGAGAGAGAGAGAGAGAGAGAGAGAGGGAGAGAGAGGTGAACGTTATAAAGGCAGGTAAATAATGATCTAATTCATTCAGTGTACTGAATAATGAAAACATACTCCAAACGTTGTTTATGCGAATTCATGTGGTCGTAATATAATGTACGCGAGTTCGAATTTGCCTGAAAATCGCCAGTTTACCATACAGTATGCGGCCTTGGTGGCAGAAGTGGCTGGTATAGCTGCCTATGCAATGGTTATTAATTTAGTTCACAACTGTACAGTCTGTTTTACTCAACACTTTCGGTAGTTTGCTTTTGTTATTAACTTTTGCTACTTCTTTCTCTTCTCGTGGATAGGTGGTAGTGCAGTTGCTAGGGCTGCCTCGACCATAAATGGGTGGCAGTATTAATACTGACAGGCTACTATTTTTATAGCTGAGTAAAATCTTTTGATGTTAGAAAGAATAGAACATAACAGTTGTCTCGACCCGTATGAGGGTTAATAAATGGGACAGGTGGGATCTGGGAACTTTAATTTTATAGATATTAGGATAACAAGTGGTATAGTTAAGGGGCTACGAGGGGGTACTGCTGACCCAGACAATTTCCTTAGTGGAAAAATAAAAGTTGCTGAAAAATAAAAGTTGCTGGTAATCACCACCATCATGTGCCAGATGGTCAATGTTACAATGCTGCTTTCAAAGTATGTGGCAAGTCTACGAGAATACGAAAAGGAAAACGGAAGAAATCTAAGGTCTGATGGAAAATAGCCCCATTTTTTTTTTTTTTTAAGTTCTATGTCACTCAAGAAGCGGAAAGCATTGTGGTAATCAGTCTGTAACACTATGCATTTGCCTTGTCAGCCAGTTCGTGAGTGTTATTACGTTATGGTATAACTATAGTCTGTCCACTTTAAGTTGGTGGAAAACTCGTTGTTGCTTCTCCAGTGCAGAGCCATAATATAAAATGACACTAGAATGTGGTGTCAGTAAGGAAGAATTACTACTGAAAGGATACAGAATCATAATACTTATATTCTGCCCCTAAACAACGGGAAATAACCTGGAAGGTAAGGCAAAAAGGTGTGGGCAGATATTATAAGGAACTCAACTGCGGTGATTACTGCCGTAGCGTGGGTCAGTGATTCAATGGTAGTTTATTCACCCACTGTCTAGGAATATAATACTACTGCATCATTTAGGTTCACAGTTACTTCCCATGGGTGTTACCTGATGTACACTCGAATGCACTAATTGCTTCCCCCTTTTTGCCGGAGTCGCGGCCAGTGAGCGACCAGGCGATCGAACACCCAACACTCGCCGCCCCTTCCCCAACACCAGTGTAAACGTTGTTGGATACTCGTAGATGTGGAACGGCCAGAGCTTGTGATGTTAGAGTGTGTTATGATTGTTTTTAGAGACAATCGGAACCAGTAGGGGTAAGTAAATAAAGGAATTTAGTGTGCATTACTGTGCTGTTATTCACAACATGTGAGAAAGGCACAAAAATGAAAGAAAACCTACGTTGTATTATGTGTTATTGTCTATATACTTACGTCCTCCATTATAATGTTACAAATAAGTATAGAAAAGTGAACAACATTTGCTGAAAAATATGTCTTTTCTCATACATTCTTACTCACGCCACCACCACCCTTCCCTCTGGGTTCCTGTCTCTACCAAACCCCTCTCCAATCCTCTCGTCCACCACCCACACCCATTGTTAACCAACATAAACAAAGATAGTGATGAAATGATCCGTCAGGTATTGATCATATTAATATTATCAAACACCTTTGTATGAAGCACCAACAAATCAATAACATACAATATTTCGGTATACCTGCCAACTATTTCATCCTGTTGTGAGCTCTTACGTGACATACGCACTGCAAGTTGGACCTTGTGTTACAAGGCGTTAGGGTTGTTTTTCGTTAACGTAGGTTATGTGTGGTTTTGGACGTCCATTAATTCATCTTAACGTGACAATTTAAGCCTTACATTATAAACACGTAAGGTTTATGTTCCTGTCAGTATTGCATTAACCAAACGAATTAGGGATCACCTCTGACCAACCACAAATAACGAAATGTTCCGATCTCTTGTCACACCAGTGACACAATGCCATTATGTATACGACTGAATGTGCGTCAGTCGCATACATAAAGACATTGTGTTTATGTATACGACTGACTGTGCGTCAGTCGTATACATAAAGACATTGTGTCACTGTTGTGACAGGTCGGATTATTTTCGTTTAAGCAGAGAGTTTGTGGTTTGTCAAAACCGATCTCTGATTGGTTTCGTTCATCCGATAATGACAGGAACATAAACCTTACGTGTTTATAATGTAAGGCTTAAATTGCCACGTTAAGATGAATTAATAGACGTCCAAAACCACACATAACCTACGTTAACGAAAAAAAAAAAACAACCCTAACGCCTTGTAACACAAGGTCCAACTTGCAGTGCGTATGTCACGTAAGAGCTCACAACAGGATGAAATAGTTGGCAGGTATACCGAAATATTGTATGTTACTGATTTGTTGGTGCTTCATACAAAGGTGTTTGATAATATTAATATGATCAATACCTGACGGATCATTTCATCACTTTGTTTATGTTGGTTAACAATGGGTGTGGGTGGTGGACGAGAGGATTGGAGAGGGGTTTGGTAGAGACAGGAACCCAGAGGGAAGGGTGGTGGTGGCTGGAGTAAGAATGTATGAGAAAAGACATCATACCTTTCAGCAGATGCTGTTCACTTTACTATACTTATTTGTAACATTATAATGGAGGACGTAAGTATATAGACAATAACACATAATACAACGTAGGTTTTCTTTCATTTTTGTGTCTTTCTCACATGTTGTGGATAACAACACAGTAATGCACACTAAATTCCTTTATATACTTACCCCTACTGGTTCTGATTGCCTATAAAATCAATCATAACACAGTGTAACATCACCAGCTCTGGCCGTTTCACATCCATCCAACAACGTTTATATTGGGGTCAGGGTAGGAGTGGTGGGTGTGGGGTGTTCGATCGCCTGGTCGTTCACTGGCCACGACTCTGGCTACAAGGGGAGAGAAATTAGTGCTTTCGGGTGTACCTGTTTTACTTGCCAACCCAAATAGCGTGGTTGGACACCTGATTCGACTGGCGCCACCTGCCCGCACAGGGATTCCAACCTTTGGGCATGCAAAACAAACCCCTCGGCTCCCGCTACAAAAGAACGAAAATATCTGCAACGTTAAGTTGGACGATCTTATGTGCCGAACTGCATTCTGTGAAACTGAAATAATCTAGACTGTGTTCAAGGCTGTGTAGAAAAACTGGTGCATGAAGTATTGTTAATTTAGCAGAAACCTCCAAGATAAAACATAAAATAAGATACCCATATATACAGTAGCATCACAAAGTTGATATGCTGTTCACCATTGCTAGCCTGAGGGATAACCAGGATAGCACTGTAGCCTATTTGATCTGATCTGAAAAGAGACGAGCTTTAAGCTTTTGAAAGCTGGCAGCTGATTGGTTGTACGAGTGCATCCATCATTAACGACGCATTTAAAATTCTTTTTATCACTGTGTAACAAATAATTTCTTAATTCAGTTTTTTCGTTTTTGGTCTTGTTAGACTCAGTTTTCCATGCTGATTCCAATGGTGTATGTTTTGTTTGTGTAGCTTTAGGTTTTTGTCAACAATTGGCAATTGTTTATTTCCAGTTTTGTTACTGCGAGCCAATGCAATGGCTGACGCATTGTTTACCATGTCACACACACACACACACACACACACACACACACACACACACACACACACACACACCATCTGAATCCATACAGATGTCACTGATATGACCATTATTGTGTCATGCAACGAGGATCGAGTCAGTTCATTCAATGAGCTAGTCTCACGTTTCTGGTTTGGCCAGTCGACATGTTTTTGAGCTGTTCCTAAAGGTGTTTCTATTGATGAGAATGACCAGTAGACGCTCTTGCAAGCTGTCATTTTGTTATGTATGTGGAGAATATATTGGACCGAAGATGATCAAACACAAAATCCGCCTTGATACCCAACTTACTCGTGTATACAAAGCATATTTTTGTGTGGCAATGGGCGATGAAGATAAGGTTTGGCCTCCGCACTACACTTGTGGTAGCTGTCACTCTGTGCTTGAAGCTTGGCTACGAAGAGCGAGAAAGAAGATGCCTTTCGCAGTTTCAGCTGAGAGTGTAGCGAGAGCCTTCAAGTCACCACAATGATTGTTATTTTTGCATGGTTAATGTAAGTGATGCGAAGAGCATTAAGGGCAGAAAGAACATTGTACGTCCAGATTTGCCTTCTTCGATCTCTCTGGTGCCTCACAATGATGAGCTGGTGATTTCTGTCCCTCCTGCGGACACGGAAGTTGTCTCTGACCATGAGGACATTGTCGATGATGGAGGGGAAAGTGACGATGAATCGTATGTTGGAGAATGCTCCAGAGACACTCCACATTTTCCCAGTCAGCAAGAACTGGATGACAGTCTGAGATTTAGGACTCACCAAGGCCAGTGCTGAGCTGCTAGCATCATGTCTAAATGAATGGAACTTGTTGGATTCCAGTTGCAAGTTGAGTTATAGGAATCGCCATGGTAAGTTTGCATCCTCCTTCGGATTTTGTGAAGAAACCTCATAGTGTTATTGTTTTGATGTTAAGTGTTTGGTCCAAGCCATGGGAGTGGATTACAAGGCCTCAGAATGACGACTCCTCACAGACAGTTCCGTTAAGAACCTAAAAGCTGTACTTTTGCATAACAGCATCAAACTCCCATCATTTCCCAGTTGCACATTCTGTGGAAATGAAAGAGGGCTATGAGAATGATAAGATTTGTCTGACAAAGATCAAGTACTCAGATCACAATTGGGATGTTTGTGGGGATTTCAAAATGATTTCGTTCCTACTTGGTATGCAAGGTGGTTATACGAAGTACTCATGTTTTTTTTATGCTTGTGGGACAACCGGAGCAATGCAGAACATTTAGTGAGGAAAGACTGGCCTCTCAGAGAGAGTCTAACACCACGCTCGTGCTACGTTCCGAGAGCTCCACTGATCTCCAGAGAAAAGGTATTGCTACCGCCGCTTCACATAAAACTTGGTCTTGTGAAACAATGCGTGAAAGCCATCCATAAGGATGGCGATGCATTTCTGCATATCCGATCAATGTTTTCCAAGTTGAGTGTGGCGAAGTTGATGGCTGGCATATTCACTGTATTGTAAGTTTGAAGAATGCTTGCAAGTCGTGAACTCCAGGGTAAAATGATCGATGATGAAGAGCGCGCTTGGAATGCTTTCAGAGGGGTTGTGGTTTTCTTGGCAACCAGAGGACACCAGATTCCGCACAGCATGTTGATGACCTGATCAGCGCATTCCACCGGCTTGGATGCAGAATGTCAATCAAATTGCACTATATGCATTCCCACCTTGATTTTTTCAAAAGTAACTCGGGTGCAGTCAGCCAGGAGCATGGCAAACGGTTCTACCAGGACATTCTGTTGATGGAACCAGATATCAGGGCAGGTGGAACGAGGTGATGATGAGCGATTATGTCTGGGGATTGCTGCGCGATTGTCATCACAGCTACAGAAGAAAGTCAAGATCAAAAGTGCATTTCTAGATATTATGTGTCCTGCATTCCTTGTGATGTTACTCTTTGCTCATCTTCTAGTTATATTCATAATATACATCCGGAAATATATAAATTCTTAGACATTCTCGAAATGGTAACAAGTTGCATTTCCTGTCCTTGTATGGTAAATAATGATGTTGTTGCATAAATCTTGTAACTCTAGATCTAGTCTACACAAAAACAAATAGCACATTCGGAATTTATGCATTGACATTGATCAGAAATAACGTAAATATCAACAAAAACAAAAAATTGGTTTAAATTTGTTACACAGTGTTATATGAGTTTCAAAAACCGTTTGATGATAAGATTGCCATGATAAAATATAATACATAGTATGTGCATACATTAATTTAAAGACGGGGCCTTACGAAGTTTATCAGATGACCTAGATATGAATGAAATTTTGAAAGCTCAGAACAAATCAAAACACGTCCACGTAAAGCAGGTGTCGGCAACCTTTGATGGGCTGGAGGCCAGAATTGCTCTGCTACTCAGATGGCGGGCCAGATTTTTTCCCTCCCAACTTAAAGACATTCCCTTTAAATAATAACTAGTTTTTAAACATATTGCATGTATATTTTAATTTATTGCACAGGCCAAATAATTGCACTGGGTAGTAATTTTTGCACATCTGGTAGTGCTGGATCACTGAGCACGTCATAGCCTCCTAATCTGAGCTCAAGTCTGTTCGAATACACACTTTAAAAAAAAACTAACTCTAACTACTGTTTGCCATAGTGATTAACGGCCAGTAAGATTTACTGGTTTTTCACTAAGTGAAAAACGGGAATATTTTTGTGAATTTGTGGAGTAAACTGGCGGGCCAGTCAGATTAGGTTTGCAGGCTGGGTCAGGCTCGCAGTCCGTAGGTTGCCGACCCTGATGTAAAGTTTTACGAGTGCCTTGATTTGTTCCCTTATGTTCCAGCAAATTAAGATAAACTATGTCATTACTGTGACAGTTTGTAAAATATAACTTCAAAACATCAGAATTGCAATGAAATATAATGTTACGTCCCCACCCCACACTGCCACAGACTCCAACAGCAGTAGCTCGTATAGGAAGGACGTTGTCCAGTGAGTTGTTCTTCCTATGGTCAGCCTTTAGAGGTACAGTACACAAGATCAGCCCAGGCATTGTAAATAAACACTGGCTTCTTTAGTTCATTGTCTTTATATTCCATATAATTACACTGAATGCTTTCCATCTTCACTGCATTATTCTCACAAACACTGGAGCTATACAAACTTTACTAACTGCATTTTTTTTATACTAGGAAGAAGGAACCAAAGGCTAGGAGTTCCCAAAAAAGCTCCTTCCAAGAAAAAAACAAAAACAATACAAAACAGAGCCAATTTCAAGAACCGTTCATTTCAAGACGCCTGGACACACTGCGTTTGAAAGACTGGAGTTCATAGGAAGTAGGAAATACAGACAGAGGGAGGCAGTTCCAGAGTTGATCTGTTGCATAAATGAAGGACTGGGAGTAATGGTTAACTCTTGGATTAGAGAGTTGGACAGAAAACAGTTGAGGGTTTGTTGCTAGACGGGTGCTACGCACCCATCATACGGGTGGAGGGATGCAAGTAGTCAGTTCAGGGGAGCAGTGACCATGGAAGTAGCGATAGAAAAGAGATAAAGAGGCATCAGTGCAGCAATGAGACACAGGTTGGAGGGAGTTAATGAGACGAAAAGCCTTTGACTCCACCTTATTGAGAAGGGCTGATTGTGGGGAGCCTCCCCACATATGAGAGTTGTACTCTAAACAGGGGCGAATAAAACCCGCGTATAAAGTCAACAACTGTGCAGGGGCAAAGAAGGTACGGAGTCGGCTTAGAACACCTAATCTGCTGGAAGCAGATTTTACATGAGATGTTATATGATCTTTCCAAGATAAATCCCGAGTGAATGAAACCCCAAGCATGTTCAAGGATGATGCAGGATTGAGCTGGATATTATTAAACATTAGTGGGTACTCCTGTGGAAGATTCTGTCGGGTTGATAGGTGTAAAAAGTGAGTCTTTGATGCATTAAAAACAAGATTATTTTTACCCCGGTCAGAGATACGGGCCAAGTCAGACATTAGGTGTGCCATAGCCTCATCTCTTGTTTGTTGAAGTAACTGCTGGGATGGACGTTGTGGGAACCGAATGGAAAGGTGAAGGGTGGAAGCATCGGCGTACAAGTTGATAGCTTTAGATGCACAGCTTAGAACGTCATTGATGAATAACAGGAAGAGAGTTGTTGATAGGACCGAGCCCTGAGGAACACCACTGTTGATAGATCTAGGAGAAGAACGATAGCCGTCTACAACAGCGGCTACAGAACGACCAGAAAGGAAGCTGTAGATGAAGGCACAGATAGAAGGATAGAAACCGTAAGAGGACAGTTTGGAAAGTAAAGATTTATGCCAGACTCGATCAAAAGCTTTTGAGATGTCAAGTGCAATGACAAAGCTTTCGCCAAAGTCCTGAAAGGAGGATGACCAGGAGTCTGAAAGGTAGGTGAGAAGATCGGCAGTGGAGCATCCCTGATGGAACCCCATACTGACGATCAGAAAGAAGGTTGTGATATAAAAGATGCTTTAAAATTTTTCTGTTAAGAATAGACTGGAAAACTTTTGAGACACAGCATGTTAAAGCAATTGAATTGGACGACAGTTAGAGGGTTGCGAATGGTCACCCTTCTTTGGGACTGGCTGAATGAGAGCAATCTTCCAACAAGAAGGAAAGGTACAAGTTCAAAGACAAAGCTGAAATACTTTACCTAGGCAGGGTGTATGCACAGAAGCTCAGTTCTTGAGGACAACACGAGAGACTCCATTAGGTCCATATGCCTTGTTAGTATTGAGGCCAATGATGGCAGAAAATACATCAGCTGAAGAAATTTGTATGTCAGCCATGAGGAAGTCAGAGGGGGGAAGCAATGGAGGAACATCACCGGAATCGTCTAAGATGGAATTGGAGGAGAAACTCTAAGCCTTGAGATCTGCTTTATTAGTAGAAGAAATAGCTACAGAGCCATCACAGTAGAAAAGATGAGGGAAAGATGATGAGGTAAAGTTGTTAGAAAGGTTTTTGGCAAGGTGCCAGAAGGAGAGAGAAGAATTCGAGTTGGAGAGTTGCGAGCATTTAGTACAGATGAAATTATTTTTAGCTGAGCGAATAACAGACTTGCTGCAGCACAATTCTGGGCAGAAAGACACAAAAGACGTGATTCAGGGGTGGGTTGGCTCTGGTACCTTTTATAGGCCTTTTGTTGCGGACAGCATTAGAACAAGCGTGATTAAACCAAGGCTTTCTTGCATTAGTCAGAGGACATCAGAAAGGAATGTATGCTTCCATGCCTGAGAGAATAACCTCCATAATGTGCAAGGCACTCTGAGATGGCTCCTGGCCATGGAAGCAATAATCATTCCCGGGAAAAACAAAGAAGTACTGCCTGAGGGCCTCCCAATCCGCAGCTCCAAAGTCCCACAGTTGACGTTTCTTTGGAGGGTCCACGAGCCGCACCAGAGCGATAGGACAGGTTAAGGTAATATGGTTGTGATCGGAGGAGCCCAACGGAGAGAAAAGATTAACAGTGTATGCAGAAGGGTTAGTTGTAAGGAAGAGGTCATGCGTGTTGGAGCTATCTCCAAGGCAGTCAGGGATACAGGCAGGGTGCTGTACAAGCTGCTCTAGGTCATTAAGGATAGAAAAGATGAAGGCATGTTCACCAGGTGGATCAGTGAAAGGAGAGGAGAGCCAAAGGTGGTGATGAACATTGAAATCTAGAATGGAGATTTCAGAGAAGGGAGAAATGGATAGAATTTGTTCCATCATAGAAGTAAGATAGTTGAAAAATTTTTGATAGTAGAATTATGGGATAGGTAAACAGTGCAGATATATTTAGTCAGAGAATGACATGAGAGCCGAAGCCAGAGAGTGGAGAATTCAGAAGAATCAAGTTCAGGAACACGAGAAGAAGATAAGCCGTTGCATACCAGTACATATACACAACAGCCACCTTTGGCTTTGAAATGAGTATAGAGAAAGTAGGAGGATACAGGAAAGGGTTTGCTGTTAGTTGCCTCACACAGCTGAGAGAAGGTGAAGTTTAGAGGAGGAGAGATAGTGTTCAACAGAGAGAAAGTTAGAGGAGATTCCAAGAATGTTTCAGGAATGAAGAAATGAGTCAGATAGTGGTTCCAGGCACCTCGTAGAGTCGTCACCGGGAGAGGGGAGGATGGTGGGGGCATTTATGATCCCCCCCCCCAGGGACTTCAAGGCATGGTTTAAGTGCTCTATTTTACTTTTTTTTTTTTTTTTTGAAAAGGAAGTGTAGTATGTACTGTGCATGCTGTTTGGTGTTGACACGTAATGCTTGACAATACATCACTGTTTTTCACAAGTACCGATGATATACAAACTTCAATAACATTGACACTGCACTCCACCCCAACTGAACTGAAAACCGACTGAACTCGCTCTAGTCTCTTCCCCATCCTTAAATAACCTTCCTTGCTTCTCCAACATTCTAGGACGTGCTGATCCTGTACCTGACCCTGGCAACAATAGTTACCAATTCAGAGACATTCAAAACATGCCAGAGCTCTCCTACATCACACAACACTGTAAATTATTTTGCATACAAACTTAAATTGAGTAAAACAATATAACAAGCAATCATATAAATAGGACATTATAAAGAAATAGAGCACAAAAATTAACGCATAACTCATTAAAAAAAACTACGCACACAAACAGCAGGCAAACTGGCAACTCTGACTCGTACCGGAACTAGCTACCGTAAGCATCAGGAATCAGTGAGAAGCTTCGAGACTACCTAACCACCAAATCTCGCTTCTAAACATTAACATATTCCCTGAATTTTGATGAATGATAGACAGGGGGAAGGGGAGGTTAGGCCACTCATGGGATGTCTCACTTGACTAAGCAGACGAAGATTCAGATTTGCTTGAGAGCATATTGCTGTCGCATTAGTTTGTATTACGCTTTCTACTTTTGCATCATCAGCAAGTTTTTTATCTTTTTTAGTTTCGAATATCTATAACTCATTTTTTTTTTTTTTTTTCGAGGCGAAGATGCACGAGTTTTTTTTTTTTTTTTTTTTTTTTTTTTTTTATGTGTCCGACTCTGGGCATAGGCTTCACAGCCTGCTATCAAGGCCCAGCAGTCCTCCTACATACCATACACCTCTACATGTCACCACTTCGGCGCTAACACCCACCGTCCATATTGAATACATACTAGGGCTGTCTCATACAGGACTGGTGTATTGGTGTATTGGTGATGATTGGCAGAATGCAACATGGCCGAATAACATTGTTGTATTTCAGATAATTACTGGTAATTATCAGTAATTACTGGTAATTATTTGAAATACAACGATGGTATTCGGACATGTTCCATTCAGCCAAACATCACCAACCTGTCAAATGCAACGTCGCCTCGATTTAAAAAAAAAATAAATAAATAAATAATAATAATAATAAAATGATCAGTTTACTTAAAACTTACAACAGAGTGTGACAGGGTATGGGCTGCGGGATACTTAAATGTGAAGTGACATATAGCTTCTTCACCCATCTACCAGTCATTTTCCATTGGAATTCCTATGTTTTCTAGGTTAAATTTTACAAAAAATCGCAGTAATGACATAAGTTACCTTAATTTGCCTGAACATGGAGGAAAAATCAAGGTACTCATAAAACTTTTCATGGACGTGTTTTGTTTTGACCCGAGAATTTAAAACTTCACACGTATCTAGTACATCTGATAAACTTAGTAAGGCCCTGTTTTTAAATTACTGTATGAAATGACTATATATAACATTTTATTTGGGCAATCGTACCATGAAACGATTATTTTTGTTTTAATAACAGAACAGAGGAAGGAAAGACAAATGAATAAAAAAATAATCCATACACCGGATTACTGGTGTCCTCCATTCATAAAAAATCTGTAACAGTTGGACCTGAACAGTTGTAGGTTGAAGTTTAGGGGAAACAACATCTGGGAAGAGAGTTCCAAAGAGATGCAGTTCGGGGAATAAAAGATTTCTGATAGGCGGAAGTTCTGCAATATGGCAGTGTGACATTCCAGTCATGAGCACTACCAGATTTCCGGGGAATACCCCCGGATCTTCCCTGAGGAGTTCTCCTTAGGAATCAGGCATAGCCATTTCACTTTTAAAATCCTAACTGCGTCCCTGCTACTAAATTTGTCAATAATAATTTAAGCGCGCGTCCAAATAGGGATGTATTATTTTTTACATAAAAGTCACCGTTAGCTTGTGTTTACTCACTGAGTAGCAACTTTAATGGGAAAAGCAGATTGGATGTTATGGTGTTTATGATAGGCTACTTAAAAAAAAAAAAAAAAAAAAAAAAAAAAAAAATGTTTTTTATTTAGTCTTTATGCCATTCAGTACAAGTCCTAACATCCTGGGTAACGTTGTCGCTGAAGGCTAAGCAAGATGGATACAAAAGAACAAAGGATACAGTGACGCCTGCATGGAGCAGAAATACTCATATTGAGTACAAGAAGAGAGAGAGAGAGAGAGAGAGAGGGTGAAGAAAATCGGAGGCAGCAAGTGTAAAAATAATCTGTCCTCTTACGGAGGGAATTGAGTTGAAAGCTTTTTAATTGTGGTTGAGTTTTTAATCATAAGTACAGTAAGAGATACAAACGTACTATCTTACTACGAACAAAAGTTCGCCTACACTGCTTTGCCGACTGTGGCAATGGAAGGTGTTAAATGAGGTACAGTATTCTGTAAAGACCCACGCATCACAGATCATGTACTCACCTTACTCACAACAGTCTTAGTCGTAAGGCTTTTCCTTCTCTATTTTGCCTTGGTAATCCCCTTCTTTTGGCAGATATTTTAAGTGAATCCCAGACCTTTCTGTGGACTGTGTGATGTTTTTAATGTGTATTGGTCTCATGTTCCATGTAGGTTTATACTTTCCTTTTGTTTTTTATACTCTCTTTGCATATGTTTGTAGTATTTTGTCTTTATTTTCATTATATTTTTACCTTTTCTTGTCATTCCCGCTCTCATTTGCTATTTGTTCCCTTGTTTGTCATGTATCATTGCTTTGAGTTAGTGGCATATATTTTTTGATACCCAGTGCTAGGAATCCATTATTCATTTCAGTTCACAACAGTCATCCTTTCAACATAGCTTCTGCAAAGATCCTAACAGGTGAAGTGATTGGTTTCCTGCAGTCCACTGGGTTCACAGCAGGATGAGACTGGGGTCACACCAACAACATAACGTTTTTGTGATGGCAGTATGATGCACACGACAAGAGTATGAGAAGGTAGGATATTCTCTGATGTGATAGCAGTATGATGCACACAGTGGATGAGTATGAGGAAGCAGGATAGCGTTATGTTTGAGGAAGGAATGAGATGTATGATACGGTGTGGGATAATACAGTATTTTTCAATGAACCTCCTCGGTACGATGATGAACATATTTAATTCTTGCAACCTCCGTAATGTTACTCAGTGTAGGAAAGAACTTGAGTGTTGAAGGGGTCAGTGAAGACTATATATAATCCCACCAATTCAAAGTTTACCTTGATATATAATATTGTGCAGAGATAGCATTAGGGTAACTACCATTGACCCTTGGATGTACTGTACTATTATGAAAGTGAAATGTGGCTACAACCCTAGCAATTAGTCAATCATCACCCTTAGGCAAGAAATATTCAACCACGAGTCACTTGGTGAATCTATTACATGACTCATTGTAGAGTCAGAGTCCAAACCAAGACCTTTACGTTGTTGCAAATCTTTTTACACCCCCTCTCTTTTTTTTTTTTTTTTCCTCCCCTCAACATCTTCCAATAAGCAATCGGAAGTGATTAGCTAGTTTTAGCACATGGCTTAATTTCCAGTCCATAGAAAGCATCAGCTGACCAACCTCAGTATGGAGTCTCTTATGAGGAAGCATAGAATATTTTATATGTTTGTATGAGATAGCAAAAATAAAGCAGAGAATACATCACTGGATTCAAGGAGTCAGGAACAAATGAAACTTTACCAACCACAGGCCCAGAGTAAAAAAAACAAGCAGAACCTTCGTAAACATTTATTGTATATCTATCTACCTATCTGTCTGTCTATTTATCTATCTATCTATCTATACTTGTGGTAAATGGGGGGCCCATCATCCACTCAGTGTAGGGATGCCTTTTGGTCTCTACATTGAGTGACAAGCCAAATGGTTTCCTGTACCCGGGAAACCATTTACTACACTGGGTGGTAACCTTATAACCGGGGTTTTTGGCCGGGTTAAGTGTCCCCCTATGTTTCGGAGAGCCTCGGAGGGCCCAATACCTGTCCAGGGCCCTAACCAAATGGGTAGATTCGCATGGTCATGTGGAATGTGAGAGGTGCGAATGAGGACAGCAAGAGGGTGGAGGTACTGAATGTGTTCGAGTGCGAGGTATGCCGTGATGGCATTGTGTGAAACAAAGATGAAAGGGTGTGAATGAAGGAGCGGGACGGTGTAAAGTGTGTAAGATCGGGCATGAATGGGCGAGGAAGATGCAAGGAAGGAGTTGCTTTGTTGATGAATGAGGTGTGGCAGAGTGAAATGAGATATTACAAATGTGTCAGCCCGAGATATATGTATGTCAAGTTCAAGTTTTAGAAGGTGAAAGTGGCTGTCACTGTAGCGTATGCACCATGTGATGACTGAAGTGAGAGACAGAAAGACAGGTTTTGGAATGAGCTGGATGAAGCAGTGCGAGAAATGCCCAGGAGCTATAACGCGATTGTAATGGGCGATATGAATGGAAGAGTAGGCACTGGTCCTCAGGATGACATAATGGGTTGTAATGGAAAACCAGAAGAAAACGATAATGGGAAGCAACTGAAGGATATGTGTCAGGAATGGAGGTTGTACATTTGTAACTAGCTATTCAATCACACAGATGCATACAGTTGCACAGTCTACAGGAGTAGACTGTAGCACCAGTCGAGCAGGGCAGTACTCCCAAGGTGAATAAAAAGTTGATGACAAGGAGAGCTGGAACTCCCGTTTCATCAGCCCTCGGGATTAGTTCCTGACCATCCCCATTTGCTCAACTTTTTCAGTGTTTCAGTAACACAGAGAGTAGGCCAGCATGCTCTCGAACCAAGGCTGGGAATAACGCCGCTACAATTTTAATAGTGATGGTGGTAACGCCATTACTTTTTTTTAGCCAGTAGCAGAATTGAGAGCGCCACTACTTTTTGGCTGTACTCACGCGTTACCGCGCTCCTCGCTACTCACGCAACAAATACAGGTCCGGAGTCGGTGAGTACATACAGATATGCCGACGATTTGGTTGTATTTATTAATGACGAAAAATAATACTTTCGTCAATTTTGTCAGTTAATGATGTCTGTTCTACATTACATCAGTAGTTTATTAGTTATTATTTATTACTAATGTGCAATATTTAGACAGGAATTAGCTAGTTAATTATCGATCATTTAAATTAAGTAAAGATAAATAAGGATGTCAGCTAAATGTAGGCAACACACACACACACACACACACACACACACACACACACACACACACACACACACACACACACACACACACACACACACACACACACACACACACATACCTCTATCCCCGTCTCTAATTCCCCCACTCTCAGACTAATTCATACTCACTGCTTTATCATTTCGTAACAGTTTGTTACTTTCAGCTTAAAGTAATGGAAAAAAAAACAAAAAAAACATTGCAATTGTATAAATAGCCTTTAAAAGAAAGCCCCAGTTCATTTTTACTTTCGTTTTCGTACATATCTTAAATAGGTATCATTGAAAATATACCGTAAAAAATCTACATAATACGTATCAGTGGTAGGCCCCATTTTCTTGCCTTTTATTTACGTATGTTACTTTCAGTAGGTATACTAGGTAACAATGTAAAAGAACATTTGTTTCATTATGCAGTAAATAGCTTTTTCCTGTACCTTCGGCTCTAAGCTTCATTAAAGTGACACCGACATGTTTATGATTTTTTTTTTTTTTTCAGTATAAGTATATACTGACATTACTTGTACACAGCATAACCACTCAGACTGACTAATACTATCGAAAACAGTATATAGTGTATTGCTATATCACAGATTTTTGTTAATCATTCTTTCGTCTACCTTTTTCTTATCCAAAGTAGCGGCAGCGGGAGCGGGAGCGCCGCTACATTTCATATCAAGTAGCGAAACCAGTAACGCCACTACTTTTTCGAGCTAGTAACGGGAATGGGAGCGCCGCTACTTTTTATTAAAAGCGTTCCCAGCATTGTTTCGAATACAAGTTTCTCTGATTGTCAACATCAAACTACATGCACATTACTCACTACACTTTCTTTTCAAATTTAAAAAGAAACATGGCGTCTATTAACAAAGCCTCGGAATCCCCCGGGAGGAAGGACCATAAATGCCCCCACCATCCGCCCCTCTCTCGGTGACGGCCCAACGAACTGCCTGGAACCACTGTCTGACTCCCTTCTTCATTTCTGCACCATTCGCGGCCTATCCACTTTCTCTGTTGAACACCACCTCACCTCCTGTAAACCTCATCATCTCTTCTTAACTGAAACTCAGCTGTCTACGGCAACTGATAGCAGACCCTTTTCTGAATTCTCTATGCTCATTTCAAAGCCAAAGGTGACTGTTGTGTATATGTACGCAATAACTTATCTTGCTCTCATCTTCCTGATCTTGATTTTTCTGAATTCTCTACTTTCTGGCTTCGGCTGTCCTGTCATACTCTGACTAAATATATCTGTGCTGTTTACTTATCCCCTAATTTTACTGACTATGAAAATTCTTTGACTATCTTACGTCTACAATGGAACACATCCCATCCATATTTCCTTTCTCTGAAATCTCCGTTCTAGGAGATTTCAGTGCTCACCACCACCTTTGGCTCTCTTCTCCTTTCACTGACCCACCTGGTGAACAAGCCTACATCTTTTCTATCCTTAATGACCCAGAGCAGCTTGTACAGCACCCTACCCATATCCCTGACTGCCTTGAAGTGAGCTCCAACATATTTGACCTCTTCCTTACAAATAATCCTTCTGCATACACTGTTAATCTTTCCTCTCCGTTGAGCTCCTCCAATCACAGCCATATTACCTTAATCTGTCCAATTGCTCCGGTACTGCCTGTGGACCCTTCAAAGAAATGTCGACTGTGGCATTTTGGAGCTACTGATTGGGAAGCCTTCAGGCAGTACATCTTTGATTTTCCCTGGAATGACTATTGTTTCCATGGGCAAGAGCCATCTGACTGTGCCTTGCGCATGATGGAGGTTATTCTCTTGGACATGGAAACATACATTCCCTTCTCATATTAATCACGCTTATTCTAATGCTGTCCACAACGAGGAGAGGGCCTATAAAAGGTACCGGAGCCAACCCACCCCTGAATCACATCTTTTTTATGTTTCTGCCCGGAATCATGCTAAGTCTGCTCTTCGCCATGCTAAAAACAATTTCATCCGTACTAAATGCTCTCAACTTTCCAACTTGAATTCTTCCTGCTCCTTCTGGCATCCTGCCAAAAACCTTTCTAACAACTTTACCTCATCATCCGTCCCTCCTCTTTTCCTGTGATGGCTCTGTAGCTATACTGATAAAGCAGATCTCTTCTCTCAGAATTTCCCCTCCAGTTCCGCCTTAGACGATTCCGGTGGTGTTTCTCCATCACTTCCTCCTCTGACTTCGCCATGGCTGACATTAAAATTTCTCCAGCTGATGTATTTTCTGCCATCACTGGCCTCAATACTAACAAGGCATATGGGCCAGCTGGAGTCCCTCCTGTTGTCCTCATGAACTAAGCTTCTGTGCTTACACCCTGCCTAGGCAAACTTTTTCGCCTTTGTCCATCAACTTGTACCTTTCCTTCTTGCTGGAAGTTTGCTCTCATGCAGCCAGTCCCAAGGAAGAGTGACCATTACCAACCCTCTAACTATTGCCCAAATGCTTTAACATCGTACGTCTCAAAAGTTTTCCAGTCTATTCTTAACAGATGAATTTTAAAGCATCTTTCCTATCACAACCTTCTTTCTTATCGTCATTGTGGGTTCCGTCAGGGACTTTCCACTGGCGATCTTCTCACCTACCTTTCAGACTCCTGATCATCCTCCTTTCGGGACTTTGGCGAAAGCTTTGCCACTTGCATCTCAAAGGCTTTTGATCGAGTCTGGCATAAATCTTTAATTTCGAAACTGCCCACTTACGGTTTCCATCCTTCTATCTCTGCCTTCATCTATAGCTTCCTCTCTGGTCGTTCTGTAGCTGCCGTTGTGGACGGCCATCGTCCATCTCCTAGGTCTATCAACAATGGTGTTCCTCAGGTCTCTGTCCTATCACCAACTCTTCCTTTTATTCATCAATGATCTTCTAAGCTGTACATCTATCCCTATCCATTCATACATTGATGATTCCACCCTTCACCTTTCCATTCGGTTCTCGCAACGTCCATCTCAACAATTATTTCAACAAGCAAGGGATGAGGCTATGGCACACTTAACGTCTGACTTAGCTCGTATCTCTGACTGGGGTAAAAATAATCTTGTTTTTAATGCATCAAAGACTCAGTTCTTACACCTTTCAATTCGACAAAATCTTCCAGAGGAGTACCCACTAATGTTTAATAATATCCAGCTCAATCCTGCATCGTCCTTAAACATACCTGGGGTTTCATTTTCTCGGGACTTATCTTGGAAAGATCGGATTACATCTTTTGTAAAATCTGCTTCCAAGAGATTGGTTGAGCTAAGTCTACTACATACCTTCTTTACCTCTGCACAGTTGTTGACTTCATTCACGGATTTTATTTGCCCCTGTGTAGAGTGTAACTGTCATGTGTGGGGAGGCTCCCCACAATCAGCTCTTCTCAGTATGGTGGAATCAAAGGCTTTTCGTCTCATTAACTCTCCTCCTCTTACTGGCTCCCTTCAACCTGTCTCTTCGCCGCACTGTTGCATCTTTATCTCTTTTCTGTTGCTTCTTCAATGGTCACCGCTCCTCTGAACTGTCTGCTTGCATACCTTCACCTGTACGACGAGTGCGTAGCACCCGTCTAGCAACAAGCTCTCATCCCTTTTCTGTTCAACTCTCTAATGCAAGAGTTAACCGTTACTTCCAGTCCTTCATTTATGCAGCACGTTAACACTGGACTTGTCTCCCTCTGTCTGTATTTCCTACTTCCCATGATCTCTAGTCTTTCAAACGCAGTGTGTCCAGGCATCTCGAAATGAACGGATCTTGAATTTGGCTCTCTATTGTTTTTTTTTTGTTTTTTTGGAAGGAACGGTTCTCGGGCTCTTGGCCTTTGGTTCTTTCCTCTTTGCAATATATATATATATATATATATATATATATATATATATATATATATATATATATATATATATATATATATAGAGAGAGAGAGAGAGAGAGAGAGAGATATATAGAGAGATAGATATATATATATATATATATATATATATATATAGAGAGAGAGAGAGAGAGAGAGAGAGAGAGAGAGAGAGAGAGAGAGAGGGAGAGAGAGATATATATATATATATAGATATATATATATATATATAGATATATATATATATAGATATATATATATACAGTATATATATCCCGTTGGATCCCAGGGTTGCCGGGCAAGGCACTGTCCCGGGAGGGTCCTAGGCATACCGCCCTCCGCCTATCGGCTCATAGTCGCGAAGCTCATAGGTCCCTACCCGGGGGTTCCCTACTTTATAAAGAAATGAAAATTCCCAGTTCTGTCCAATACTTTGGACACTGGGCTCCAATGGGATATATATGGTAGAGGGATCGCGGATCGTGTTGAAAGGAGCCTGATTGACTACGTGCTCATAGAGAGCCGATGCTGGGAATGGTTGCTGATACGAGGGCCGTGAGAGGGCAATGTGGAGGTCTGTGAGATCATATGATTTTGGTATGCAAAATCAAGCTGAGAGGAGTGAGGTGAATCAGGAGAGAGAGGAGCAGTCAAGGAGAAAGACTGAAAGTTGAGCAGCTGAGGATCAAAGAAATGGCAGATGAATACAGGAGTTAGAATCAGTGAACTAGAAATAAATGAATCTTGACAGCCTGTGGAATGCATATCGGGATTGCTTAGTTAGGAATGTTAAAACGGTTTGTGGTGTGGCAAGAGTAACAACAGAGAGGAAAGGTACGTCATGATGGGATGAAGAGGTTAAGAGAGCAGTGGAGGAAAAGAGGAAGAAGTAGCTAGGGTGGTTACAGGACAGGGGTTGAACTGAAATAAGAACTGAATATACTGAGAACAAGAAGCAAGTAAAGAGGCTAGTGAAGAGGAAAAAGAAGGAGGTAAATGATGATCTAGGAAGAAAAATTAATGCAAATAACTCTGAAAATAGGAAGTTATTCTGGAAAGAGGTGCGGAAATGTAGAAGTGACATCGGAAACAAATGTGAAAGTGTGAAGGATGTAAATGGTAGATTACTAACCCATGGGGATGAAGTAAGGATCAGATGGAAAGAATATTTTGAAAGCCTGATTAATGGGAATAGAGAGACCAGAGCGGCTGTAAGCATGATTGGTTGGGGGTGTGCCGAAAAGGAATGCAGTGCCAGGAAACGTGACACTCGCACAGGTGAAGAACGCTGTGAAGCAGTTGAAAATTGGGAAACCAGCAGGGGTTGATTAGGTGTATGCAGAGATGATTAAGTGTAGTGGAGTGAACGGAATCAAGTGCTTGTTGGGGATATGTAAGAAGGCATGGATGAGTGAAACTGCCAGAAGAGTGGAAAAAGGCTGTGATTGTAACCCTGTACAAAAATAAAGGTGATAGAAGTGAGTGCAAGAAATATCGTGGCAGAAGACTATTGCGTGTGGTAGGAAATGTATATGGAAAAATTATTATAGAGAAAATAAGAGATATATCGGAAGTCCTAGTGAGTGATGATCAGGGTGACTTTAGTAGTGGCAAAGGATGTGTGGATCAAATATTTGCAGTAATACAGGTAGTGGAGAAGGCTTGTGAGAAGGACTGTAAGGTGTGTATGGCATTTATGGATCTGGAAAAAGCATACGACAATGTAGACAGAGAAGGATTGTGGAAGGTTTTGCGCATGTATACGGTGTAGATGGTAAACTGCTAGGTGCCGTCAAGAGTTTTTATGATGATAGTGAGGCATGTGTAAGGGTAATTGGGCAGCTAAGTAACTGGTTCACGATCAGTGTGGGCGTGCGACAAGGTTGTGTGATGTCCCCATGGTTGTTCAATGTATGTTCAATATATATATGGATGGGGCGATGAAATAAAAACACGTGTAATGGAGAGAGGAATGGCGTGGAATGGTGATGGATGAAATATCTGATATTTGTTGTATGCTGATGATGCAGTACTACTTGCAAATACCGGACAAGAACTTGGTAGACAAGTGCAGAGTTTTGCTGATGTCTGTGAGCGTCGTCCCTTGAGAGTAAATGTGGAAAAGAGTAGTGATGGTTATTGGGAAAGAAGGTGACTCCAAGTGTGATGTTACAGTGAATGGAGAGAGACTGGGATTGGTGAGTTCAAATACCTGGGTACAGTGATAGAAAAGAGAGGAAAATGTGCAAAAGAAGTGGAAAGTAGAGTGACACAAGGAAGGAAAATAGCTGGTGCTATGAAAGCCTTGTTAAGAAACAGAGGCTTGAGTGTTGCAGCTGCGGGAGGCTTACATGAAGGAGTGTTAGTGCCAACTTTAACATATGGATGTGAGGCTATGGTGTGGCATGAAAAACGAAAAAAGAGTGAGAGCAGTGGAGATCGGACTGCTCATGAGGAATGTATGTGGAGTACAGAGAGTGAATAGGATACGAAATAGTGATTCGTGGGAGATGCAGAGTAAGGAAGTTTGTGTATAGAGTGTACAGATATGGTTATGTGGAGAGAATTGATTACAGTAGGGTGGTGAAAAAGGTATATCTGGGCGAATTTGAAGGAGGGAGAAGGCGAGGAAGGCTAAAGAGAAGGTGGAGGGATATGGTGAATGAGTGTGTGAAGGAAAGAGATATGGAAGTCGGTTAGGCTTGAGGACTGACAAGAGATCGAGCTGGCTGGATGAATGTTGTGAGAAGTGCACGATCAGGGATTTGGCATCTCTTTTTAACGTGACAGTGTCCGGATTGACTCTGTCGGATACGTTTACGTTACGCTTCAGAATGTGGTGAATGTTTTTTGGCGTATCAGATAAAGCTAGGATTCCGAGGACTTGAATGATAAGTGATTAGAAGCGTGGCCCATTGAACTGGGCAAACTTGGGCTGTCTGGACTCCTCATCCTGCCCTAGGGTGGGAAAGGAGGTCCGGATGATGCTGCTGATGATGATGATGATGAGTACAATTACAAACACAGTAAGGAAGCACGATACTACATAAAAGGTAAACAAATACAACAGAAAAACATACATAGCACATAAAGTTTTACGTAAGAGTATGGATTTATCACGTAAGCAATAGTTAGCGATAGAATATGGTTTTCTTTGGTTTATGTTATAGAACATTTTCTGTAAACAATGTCGCATGAGCATAAACTAAGGTAAATATGTTGTAGCGTCATCCACCTGAAGTTTGGTGGCCTGTGGTGATCAGTGAATAATGAAACTCTCTCTCTCTCTCTCTCTCTCTCTCTCTCTCTCTCTCTCTCTCTCTCTCTCAGTTTTAAGGCTTGTGGTGAACGGTAAATAAAAAATCTAAATAACCCCCATCTCTCCCCGGAAAGTACGATGTTGTTGTTTTCTTTACTGGATTTTGTGCAGGCTGTACTTTGGGATTGGACCCACAGTTAAGTACTATGACATGTGTGTAGTAGTAAGATTAACCTACAGTAGGTCGAGTAGTATGTCGAGTACTATCATTAATTGCTCATAAAACGTCCAAGAAGAGGATGGCATAAGTAGGTATATAATGGATCTCTGAATATCAGTAACTGGGTTTTTTTGTTTGTTTACCGGTATTGCATGCCAAACGAAATACAAATACTGACTTATAATTTCCGAAACACTTCGAGGCGGGACCTGTTCGCGTTCAGTTGAGACAGGCACATAGGGATGTAGCCTTTCAGTCCGATGAAACATTTTATATATTTTTTTCATACTACTACTGAACGATTTTATTCAGGGTTATTGAAGACTATATATAATCCCTGCAATGTGAAAAATCTTTCCATAGCTGAATGAAAGCTTCTAGCAGAAAAAAGCATAGTGTACAATATACATAATCATCTTGATGGTGTAAATTAACAAAAACATTAACGAAAAGTTTTGTGATACTGAGATGAAATAACTCCAAACAAAGCTGCATTAACACAAATGTAAAGGTTAACGGAATGGGACGCTCACTCATTATTACGTTGTTTATGCTCTAGATTCTTCTGCACGTAAATTAAACAAACCGCAGAAATCCAAGTCACTGCTTGTGGGGGATAGCAGAGATCTATTGTTAAAGTTATGTTTTGGGTTTTGTTTGTAATGAATGATGTGCTTGTAGTGAGTGTAATGTGATGTGAATGGCGGTAATAATCGAGTAAAAGGTTATTGTTGTAAAGTACAGTAGGCTACGTTGTAGCAACCCCAGGCTCATTAGAACTTGAACCCAGTTGACTGCGTGAATCCGGCCACTAAAACCGGTCTTTGATTGAGATTATTTTAAAGGACTGTGGTGTGATGGTGTGGTGCGTGATGTTGGTGATGGTGGGGGGGATGGAGGAGTGGGCAGTGGATTGTTTGAGAGTTGTGTTATGTGTTGGCACTGTATTAGGCAAGAGTGGGGACAGCAGTCAGCATTATAGTCTGGCTAGGTGAACCGTGTACCTCTCGTGTTCTTGTGGAGCTTGAATGGAAGCACTGTTGCTTCTTTGTAACGGCTATCTGTATCTGTTTTTCGTCATTTTCTATCGATATATCCACCAGAATCTATCCATCTACTACATGCTGTTGATTCATGTCAGGGATCACCTTGACAAGTGAATATAATGACACTATACCCTCCTTCAGATATTCCCTAGTTTTATATCTCCACTTTTTATCGTTTTTTTTTTTTTTTTCATCTTCCAACCACCGCAAGTGGGTATACTCTTTTACTTTGTGTCTCTCTGTTCTCGCCATATGACCGAATCACCTCAGGGCGTTTCTCATCAGTTTCTCACAGCATCTAGTTACACACCACATTCTTTATGAATTTCGATATTCTACTTTCTACCTCTTCATTTCATGCCACAGGCTCCTCTGAGGTAGCTTGTTTCAACAGCGCTCACTCCTGTTTTGCTGAATGAACGTTAGTACTGAAACTGTTTTACAGTTTTACTTCTGCTTCCATACTCATATATTTTTCTTGTTACTGTTTCCAGCGTTTCAGCCACTTTCCTTCCTTGCTGAAGCCTTATCCCTCAGTTAACCCTTCTGTTTGTTCACAACGTTGTCTAAATATTGGTACTTAACGCTTGCACATTTTCCATTTTTTCGTTCATATTCTTAGCTTGCAGTGTCTGTGTGCCCTTTTCAAACACAGACACATACACTCACGGCAAAATCTCTCTGAAAGCTTCCATTCCATAATTTGTAACAGCACTGCATCATTTGTAAAAAGAACATGCAAATCCTACTCATCTTGTCAGAATCATTCCCCCACTAATTGTCTTCGCTTTCTCTGCCCTCATTACCATCTTTGTATATACACTGGACTCTCATGATCACAGAGTAACAGCCCTGTTTCAATCCACCTATCACATTCAGCCTTTCACTCAATGCAGTATCCATTTTTGCAGATGATTTCTGTCTATTATATATACTTAAGACCGCTTCTTACTTCCCCTCATATAAACTTACCACCTTCCGCAATCAAATATAAAATATGCCTTCTCCTTCACAAGTTAAAAGATACAAACAACTTTTTTCTCCGACTCGAAGGACTTCAGGGAACAGGCTGTAGCACTAACTGATTAGGACGGATAGGAAATCTGGTGATGGGGAGAGCTGGAGCTCTCGTTTCACTAGACCCCAGGATACTCTGATTATCCCCTTTTACTGACCTTTTTCAGTGTGACACTAACACGGAGAGTAGGTCAGCATACTCTCCCAAACACTTCTTTATGGCTCTCATATGTACTAATTTACATGCGCTTTACATATCACGCAAAGTACCCTACTGCTTCACAAGGATTGCCGTCAGCAAGGGCATGCAGCCAGAAAATTTTGTCATGGCTACCTGGTAACAAACCTGAGGGGAGGCGTGATGCAGGTTCCATCAGTGAGGGCTTGGGGCCGGGGTAGGATGGAACCCTGGATCTGTATCAGATGGTACAGGGCATTGCGGTTCCCAGGCTGCAGCTTCCACCCAATATAGAGGTGCCCAGACCTAGGAGAAACGCCCCAGGAGACTGTTCTATCATTGGTTGTATAATGGCAGGGCAATTACAGTGCCAAGGCGTGCTTGGAAGGTGTCCCTGTAGCTGTCCTGGCAGCGTGCATTAAGGTCACAGCCACAGCCACTGGCCACGGCTTGTGAGCTATGGGACCCTGATCTGGACTTAGAACTGTGTATACAGGCGGGGCCTGTGGTACATCTCTCTTATTTACCAAACATGAAGAAAAGGGGAAGCAAAAGCAAGCCTGTGGAAACCAAATCACCTAACGCATTCAGAGTGGTATCGTGGGTAGTTTGAAGTGGTTGAGACTCCGGGTAGGGTTCGAGTGGATGTCTGTTGCCTACAGGAAGTTAGCTTCTACAGTAGAGTCAGCTAGGATGATTGTTGGGAAGGACTGTAGATATAAGCTATTTTGGCAGAGAAGTGTAGATGGATATAATGGTGTGGACGTTCTTGTCACGTAGAAATGGGTGGAATGTGTCATGGTTACAATGAGAGTACCTGAAAGGATTATAGCACTGAAATTATTGTTAGGTAATGTCATTATTACAGGTGTGTCGGTGTATGCACCTCAGATTGGCTTGAATGATGAAGAGAAAAATAGATTTCTGAGATGACTTGGTATGTGTTGTTGGTGGGATGGGAGATGATGAGATAGTTATTTTGATTGGGGATTTACATGGTGATGTAAGTGGAGCAGCTCAAGGACATGAAGGGGTGCATGGGGAATGCACAAACGGTACGAGATCTGAGGAAAAGGGAAGCGTTCTGGAAACTGGGGAGGCAGTATACAGGATTGTGTGCAACATGCTTTTGAGGAACAAGAAGACTGTCTTCATAGGCCTGTGGTGAAACTATTGCAGCCATATTTTTTAAGTTTCTTTCCTTGAAACTCATTTAAGAGGTGAAGCTGTTTTATTAAAATGCCTTCTTGTGGCCATAATTGAAAATTGCTAAATAATCAGCTGATGCAACAGCTGACATGTCAAATCAACACAAATTTCAAGCTGAGCAACTTTGCATTTCATAAGATAGTTGCTAAAATGCCTCCTAATAGTCAGCTGACGCAACAGGTGACTTAAGTCAACTCAGATTTCAAACTGAGCAACTTTGTATTTCACAAGGAAATCACTCAGAGCTCTCCAAGACTAGATATTCGAGCTTCCCTTGAAGGGAAAAAAAAAAAAGATCCCTCAGGTGTACCACTTATAGACCTGTCTGCTTCGCCGCAGGTAAAAAGAGAGTAGACTGATTACATATAAGTCTTGGGGTAACAGTAACCAGACTGACTATTTCCTGGTCAAGAAGATTGATAGGTTATTGAAGATGTTAAAGCTGTAGGGAGTGAAGCGTGTGTGCAGCAAGACAAATGCTGATATGTGATATGGTGCAAAAGGAGCGGATGGTCAAGAAGAGGACCTATGCTATGCACCCAGGAGGAAAATATGGAAGCTAAACAACCAAGCAATAAGAGATGCCTTCCATAGTGAGATGAGTAGAGTGGTGGCTGAACAGCGAGCCATGTCGATGTAAATGAGCAATACAGAGCTCTCAGACTAATCTCTTGAGAGTTTCAGATTCAGATTCAGTATGTGAATGGACAAGGGGCCCTTCAAGACATAAGGTAACGTGGCGATGGGATGAAGGTGAAGAAGCCGCAGGTAAACAGAAAAGAAGACTATTCTGGGAATGGGATCGAGGTGGTAACAAAGAGGAATACTCAACTGCCAAACATAGGGCCAGAAAGGAAGTATACATATTTAAGGTGGCAAATCAGATGAAGAGGGAAAACAGGCATATCATCAGTAAACGGTGTGCGAAGAACTATGAAGGAAAGGCGGTGGTGGACATTGAGGTTATTAAAGATGCCTGGAGAGAGCATTATAATTTGTGCTGAATGAGGAGTTTAACCGGAATAAGGAAGGTTTGGAGTCAGCGGATCCAGTGTTTAGCCCTTGGCCTTTGATTAATGCTGCAGCTCTGAGCAGATGCAGCTGGGGAAGACAGCGAGTGTGTTTGGGTTGACAGCTGAAATGTTGAAGGCATCAGGAGACACAGGAGTGGGTTTAGCCACTGATTTGATAAACTTGGTTATGTTGTATATGAGTGTGCTGTCCCAGATGACTGGCTGAAGAGTGACTGTAAATGTGTATGAGTATACTGGGAAGGGTGATGCCCTAGAAAGAGGAAATTACAGAGGCATAAGACTATTGGACCAGATAATGAAGGTAATGGAGAGTCCTATAGATGGTATGATAAGAGTGACTATTGATGAGATGTAGTTTGGGGGTATGGACCCCCTGCTGTAATAAGGGGCGAAGAGACCAAAATTAAAAAGAGCCAAAACACTGCGTCAAAGTTTTTGAAACTTCAACTGATCATGTTTTTGTAACAAAGGCAATGCTTACAATACAAATAGAGTTCATTATGCTATAATATAGTTCGCCGTTCATCCCGTGAGTGGATATTGGCTTGTTCACACATCGAAATGGCCCTCTGACCAGACCTGTCAGCTGTCATGGTTGCATTGACCATTGCTTATCCAGTGGCTAACAGACATTATTGACATTGTTGTTTTGGCCGAAAATCCACTTAGATATGAAAGGTAAAGTCTCTGAGAGCCTCACCACATGCATAGCTCATTTTTGGCCGGGATGGTCTATTCTCCCCATTTGCATCAGGGACTCCTCATGCCAGGCAAAGACACCACTGATGCTATGTTCATTGTTGACAACTTAAGGAAAAATATATAGGAACGTAAAGGCAGCTGTACTTTGCTTTTGCTGATTTGGAGAAGGTCTTTGACAGAGTCTGTATGGAGGTGGTGAAGTGGGTATTGAGAAAGCTTGGGATCGAGGAGTGGCTGGTTAGATTGGTTCTTGCTATGTCTGTGGGTGCTCGCACCCAGGTGAGAGTGAATGGAGAATCTACTGACGAGTTTTCCGTGAATGTTGGCGTGCATCAGTGGTCAGTCTTGAGCCCCTTATTGTTTCTAACGGTGCTTGAAGCGCTCTCAAGTGACGTCAGAAATGGGCCCTTATGGAAGATGTATGCTGATGACTTGGAGTTGACTGCAGAGAATGAAAGGCAGGCGGAGGAAAGATTTAGCATTAGGAAAAATTGAATGGAGCACAAGGATTTGAGAGTAAATGCAGATAAAACAAAAGTGATGGTATCTAGGGCTGATGGTGGTACTATTGAACCGGAGGGAGTGTGGGAGTGTGGCTCAACCGGTAGAGAGGTGGCCTGCAGTCCTAACGGACCCAGATTCAAATACCTGCTGGGGCAGGGATCAGTTTATGAATTTGAATTTCATAAAAAAGTAGACTTTACTGATCTACCAGAAGACCCGCCGACATGTCGTAAAAACACACCCGCTAACATCAATACACCAGTCCTGTATGAGACAGCACTAGCGTGTATTCAATATGGACGGTTGATGTTAGCGCCGAAGTGGTGACATGTGGCAGTGTAGGAGGAATACTGGGCCTTGGGGATATGCCCTGGGGATAGGCCCTGAAGCCTTTGCCCAGAGTCGGACACATTAAAAAAAAATAATAATAATAAAAACCTGTGCAGCTATTGTTGATTAATAAGAGATATAGTGGTGTTAGAAGTAGGCTGAGGAATAATGCTGATATAGTGTGTGTGGTGTGCCAGGGAGTGCATGTAAAGACTGAATGGCATAAAAGGATTGATCTTGCTGGAGAGTTTCATGAGTGTGTGGACGAGTTTTGTTATTTGGGGGACTTGTTATGTGCTGGGGGTGCGGCTTGACTAAGGTAAAGAGTGGCTAGGGAAAGTTCAATGTGCTGTTGCCTCTCCTGAAACTGAGAACGCTCTCCCTCGGTGCTATGGGATCCTTATATGCGGCATGTTTTAGGAGTATAATGTTTTACAGCAGTGAGACCTGGGCAGGAAAGGAAGAGGATACTCGTAGACTCAAACGTACGGAAGTGACAAGTGATTAGACGGATGGGTGGTGTATCCTTCAATGCGAGGTCTTGAGGGGAGGACTAGGATTGTGATTCAAGAGTTGATAGGTGAGATAGGACTTGAATGTATAGGTGTTGTGATGAGGAGGGGAAGATGGAGGTTGTTTCGACATGCTGAGAGGGTGGATGATGTCGATTGGGTGCGGATGGTGAGAGGTGTGAATGCCAAAGGTGGGGTTGAGAGAAGCAGACCAAGAAAGACCTAGAACGAGGTCATAGTGTGTGATCTCAGGGGTAAGAGACTGAATAGGGAGGCTGCTTAAGATCGGGCAGCATGTAGAGCCGGCATTAGGTGACCAAGACCAACGCATGCAAGCATTTTCGAGTCTTCATAAACGATACAAACCAAAGACTTAGTGCAAATATCTGACTAACACATTCCTTTCCCTTGTTGAATCCACCTGTTACTTAGCACGCCAACTCTTGCAACAGCGTTCATTCTCTCGGTCAGTACCATACCTTAGCCCTTTCATACCAAACTCATTGAGCAGATACTCCTATGGTTTACATCATTTATATTCACTTTTTCCTAATCCAAGGCAACAATTAATGCTGCTCACCATCCACTTCTCAGGCACTCTTCCTACATCATTTCCACACTTACGCCATCCACCCGTGGAGTCTTCGTGCAATGATTTTTTCACTGCGGACGATACTTTCTCTCTGTGGCTCTTACATCTCTCACTCTTCCATCCACTGGTCTAGCACTCCCCAATTCTGATATCACAGCAGCTCTTTCTCTCAGAACAGTTAGAAACTGTCAGAAGAATAATCTCCATCTTTCCAATATATTACTGTTTTCCTCACACACTACCATCCTTTTCATTTCTCTCCTGTTCTCTGTAAAGTATATTCCTTATTATGTGGCTGGTGTATGATGAAGTTGTGGGAATGCACCGTATAACGGTTAGGAAATCTGTTGTGTCTAAGTCAAGTTTCTTTCAAGCACAGCACACACCTTTTAACCCATTAGCTCCCAGGGTTCTTGTATGAGGAATTGTGCTGACAGGGTACTAAGGGTGCTGCCCTCCGCCTATCGGCTCATAGTCGCGAAGGTCGTACGTCCCTGCCCCGGGGTTCCCTCCTTTATTAACCTTTGAAAATGCCCAGTGCCGTCCTACTGTACAGAACTGGGAGCAGGTGAGTTAATCTCCCTCACGCCAGTAGCAGCTCAGACTCCGCACACGCCAGACCTGTCCTACTCGGCTCAGTAAAGCAAATACTTTCACCCTGAGTTTGCCTTGTCACCTACCCTAGAACCCACCTGTAACACCTGTGACCACTCTTGTAACATTTCTTTTCCCCATATAATTTTATTTCTTTCCAGAATCACTTCGTTTTGCCCTTCCACTGGCTACTTAGCCATCTGTAAAAGTCCATTAATACTCTCTGCTGACTTTCCTTTACGATTTTTTATAACTAACCTCCTGCTAAGCATATAGGTTACGCCTCTGGCTTATGTTTTCTCTATGATTTTACGTTCCTTCTGCTCCCAAAATAATCCTTTGCTTCAGCTATTACCCCCACTCACTCGCCACACCTCTCCGCAGCACACCGCATGCATTTTGCATATCCCACTCTGACTCTGCCTATACGGTAACTGGCATCTCTTGATCTTAAATACCAAGTTGTGGCAATAGATTAACACTGGAGTATGGTGCTAGTCACAAAGAAGTGCTGTGGTAATGATGTAGAGCTGTAGAATTGTCATTTTCTTCCATTGATCTACTGTAAGTGAAATAAGCTGTCAAATGACAAAAATCTGGGACAAGTTGGTGAAAAAGAAATATAATCTCCTTTCCTCATGCACTTTGTATTGTACTTATTACCACAAGTTTTAAGGCTTTATTCTGTGTGTGTGTGTGTGTGTGTGTGTGTGTGTGTGTGTGTGTGTGTGTGTGTGTGTGTGTGTGTGTGTGTGTTTGTGTGTGTGTGTGTTTAAGTATTTTCATGGGAATGTCTGATATGATAGGGTCCTGGCTTGGGGTGCCGTAATCAAAGTTGTAGGGATGACCTGTTCTGTTGCCAAGGTGAAGTGTACCTGTGTCTTTTCAGAACATTGAGTTTGCGAGAAGCCGCTTCAGTGAAGGTGTTTGTGTTCACGTTAGGTCAGTGTGAGTCCTAGAATTTCAGGATGCTTGTCTAAGGAGAGTGATCGGCAATAAAGGAAGACTTGAAGACGTGTTGAAGGTTCATGTCTGGGTCGAATGAAGTGAATGATGATTTTATTTTATTGATTAGGTACTCATTCTCTATTTTGTGAACCTCTTCTAGTCAGTGCTTATAATGGTGGAGCCAGTTTGTTGTATGACAGTGTTTGATGTTTTGCAAAGCTACTGATAAGATGTCGGAGTAGGATTATACAGTATTTATACGGACGGGGAGGAGTCATGTAATCAAGGAGTAAGTTGAACAATGAAGGTATTCTTAATCTGAATTTTTGGTTTTGGTAGGGTTCTGATGCTTGTCTGTCTGAAAGGAAATTGACTGATTTTTTGTTTATTGACATCTATGTTGTTGCCTAGGGACTTGTTGAAATGGATAGTCTGTGTCTCGGTACCCTGTTAAAAGATCAGATAACGTTTGTTGCTGCTAATGTGGTTCGTACGGGGATTAAATACAGTTAATCAATCAAATTATATACGAATAGACAGTTTAAAATTATAGTATTGGTTTGTTTTAGGTTCAGATCCATGTCGAAAACCAGGTACAGGGAGATGCGAGTAATGGCACGCACAGTAATGGTAATGATCAGCTTAATTATGGAATGGGCAGCTGTTTGAATGGTAATACTGATTCTTACTCTTTATTACACCCGAAATTGCGATAGTTAGTCCAGGGTAATGTTGTAAACGACGTGCATGTGTATGTGTGTGTGTGTGTGTGTGTGTGTGTGTGAGAGAGAGAGAGAGAGAGAGAGAGAGAGAGAGAGAGAGAGAGAGAGAGAAATAACTCAAATAGTTCTGACACGACTTAAGCCAAACTTGGTGTAAGGTTTGTGGGTCAGCCAGCGGGTTGATTTATTATTATTATTTTTAAGAACAATATTTCACATGCCAAGGTTCCGTTAAATAGTTAAATGCAATTTAGAACAAACCTGGTGGAGGGATTAAAGCTAAGATATGAAAGAATATAAAATACATAATGACAACAAAGCAGCAAAGGGTAGGGTCACAGGTTAAAGTCAAAGTTCGACCTATTTGTGTCTGCGTGCGAACAAAATAACTAAAACAGTGTTGATTTAATGTGAACCAAATTTGCTGGAAGTGTTGAGGGTCACCTAAGGACAAAAGATCAAGGTAACATACTGTAGAAAAGTCTGCTTAGACAGTTTTTGTCTGATTTTGGCCAAATTTGGTAAAAGATGTCATGGTAAGGCAAGGATGAAGAGATTCAATTATGGGAAAAGTCAGCCAAAGGTCAAGGTCACTAGGCTAGGGAAATAATCGAGGTCATATGTCAAAGTCAACTTCATTTTTTTCCCTAATTTAGGCCAGACTTGAAGGAATATGGTGAGCATAAGACAGAAATTAAATGATTTTATTAAGACAATCGATTTGGGGGAGGCGGTGGCTCAGTCGGTAGAGAAGTGGCCTGCAGTCCTACCGGACCCACGTTCAAATCCCCGCTGGGGCAGGGAACAGTTTAAGGATTTGAATTTCATGAAATCAGACTTTACTGATCTGCCAAGAGACCCACCGAAATGTCCTAAAAATACCCCCGCTAATACCAATACACCAGTCCTGTATGAGACAGCCCTAGCATGTTTTCAATATGGACGGTGGGTGTTAGCGCCGAAGTGGTGACATGTAGAGAGGTGTATGGTATGTAGGAGGACTACTGGGCCTTGAGTGCAGGCTGTGAAGCCTATGCCCTGAGTAGGACATAAGAAAAAAAAAATGTCAATGTCACAGGGCAAAGCCGTGTGTTTGCCCCATAAACCAGTTGTAGGGTGCTGGTATTGCAATCTTTGAGTGATTGTGCTGTCTGTTCCTCTTCACACAGACATCTCGCTATGATCATTCCCTTTAACAAATTTCCCAACACCCTGTTTGCAGCAAGTGCTTCACCCCATGATTGTCACACCTCCCTGCTTAAACCATTTTTTCCATAATGGAGAGAAGCCAGTATCCACCCAGTTACGTAGAAAGGAAGTTCCTCTGGCCTCTCTGATTACAGACCAATAGCTATCACGTCTTCTCTTGGTAAAGTATTCGAGATTGTAATTAATAAGCAAATAGTTAAACATCTTGAATCCAACAACTTAATTAGTGATAGACAGTATGGTTTTCGCCATGAAAGATCCATCATTGATATACTCAATCTCCTGACTCATACCATCCATCAGTCAATTGACCAGCATGGAGAAACTCATGCAGTTGCCTTTGATAGCCTATTTCTAAAGCTTTTGATAAGTGTGGCACCGTTCCCTGCAGTCCAAACGCCCTTACTATGGCCTAACGTCTTTTGTTCCTCTGCTTTCCTCATATCTCAGCGACAGAAAGATAAGAGTTAGAAAATATTCCAGTTTCCAAACGATTAATGCGAGTGTGCCACAAGGATCAGTTCTGACTTCAACCCTATTCCTAGTTCGTATTAATGATCTCTTATCCATCACCCATAATCCCAGTCCATTCATACGCAGATGATTCAACTCATCACAGTTCATTCACACTTAAACACCCATTCACCAAGTTCAGTATCTCTAACTCACAACTCAGTACAGCGATCTCCGTAGATCAAGACTTATCTAAGATTATTGAATGGGGAGAAAATAACATTGTCTCAATTAATGCTAGTAAAACTAAATGTATACAATTTACTAATTGACAGGTATTGCATAATTATTATATTACCTTCAATGCTACTAATATTCCTATTTCTAAAAGTATTGAAATTCTTGGTGTTTCTCATGTTATATCACTTGCTAAAACCGCTTCAAAGTAACTTGGATTACTGAACAGAGTCCGTAACTTCTTCACTGACGAGCAGCTATCTATAATTTATAAGAGTCATGTGCCCCGTCAGCTGGAATAATGCTCACCCTTGTAGAGTGGGTGTGGAGAGTTGCACTAAAACAACAAGATAAAATTCAGACAAAGCTGTTAGAATGATTAATATCCCTACTATTACAAATGAACTACCTCCCCTACAGGTAAGAAGGAATGTTGCCTCCCATGGATTGTTTTACAGATACTTTTATGGCAAACGCTCAGACGAAGTTGCATCCATTGAGCCACCTCTCCATGCCTTCCCCCGCTCCACAGTGGCATCTGGTAGCGCTCATGACTGGACTCTCACACTGCCATATTGCAGAACTTCTTCCTATCAGAATTCTTTTATTCTCTTAACTGCATCTCGTTGGAAATTGCTTCCCCAAAGTGGTTTCCCTCCAAACTTCAACCTATAGCTGTTCAAGTCCGTCACAGATTTTTTATTTTTATTTTTTTTAATGAATGGAGGACACCAGTAATCTGGTGTATGGATTATTTTTTTTAATTCATTTGTTTTTCCTTCCTCAACGCTGTTAAAAAAAAAATAAGTATCTTGTCATCACAAATCAACACAATAGTTATTTGTTGTTACCAGTCACCAGGTACTGTGCATGTCCTGGCTCTCACGCCACATTCACGTGGTGACAACTCTTTCTTCACGTATTCTGTACTTCAGCATCTTCGTGTTGTTCTCTACTCCAGTTGCTTTTCACAGTTTGAGAAGCTCCATAGCACCTCTTCCTGGCCATTTTATGCAACTGGATGTTGGCTTCTCAATAGTTTATTCTTGTAACCTCCAGATTTCATTCAGCCTAGGAAACATTTCTCGAACTAATGTGGTGAATGAAAGGTCTCTTCGAAGCTGAAGAAAATAGTCTGCAGGTAGCAATAACAAAATCAAAAAACATTATCGGAGTTAAGCGGATAATAATCTCTTGTATTTTATTCATGCTGTATTCATATTATAGAGCTAATACGTTAACACAAGTATAAAGGACAATATGAAGATATAATTGAGACTGTAAGTCGCTACTGACAAGAATATAACCCTCATTGACTAATACGTTCGTTCTTACGAAGCCCTCATCTCCTTCGTTATCAGAAATGTTCATCATTCAGTTAAATTGTGTGCTGGTAACATGATAAGAGATGCCATCGTATTGACTTCACTGATGGAGATTATGTAAAATTTCCTCACTGGGCTGTGCCATCCCTAAGTTGATTAATATCAGTCGGTTTCAAGAACAGAATACAAAAGACTGAAGTATTGAAGAGCTAATCACTGATACTCTGTTCAAGCCATTTAAGTCAATATATATATATATATATATATATATATATATATATATATATATATATATATATATATATATATTTTTTGCAGCGGGAAACTAACGATATTTGGGTGAAACTGAGCATGGATTAACGTCTTCACTGCTGTAGGCATAATATGTTATGACAAAATGCTATATGTAACTACGGTATGTAACTATACTGTATAGCTGTAGGTAACAATATGTAAAACAGGTTATGTCTGAGTTTTCCAGGAAGAGGCAACTACACATCCCCTAGCCTAGACTAATCAAGAATGCCAAACACCCCTGATCATGTGCCAGAAACATGACCAACACACACACACACACACACACACACACACACACACACACACACACACATGTATGCACACGTACTTCACACGCTTTAGTCGGAAACCAGAGGGGGATATAAGTCCGATATCACATGTAGGAAGGGTAGTATAGAGCGGGAGAGAACAGGAGAGAGAACAGGAGAGAGCACCAGAGAGAATGAGAGAGAGAGACGGCCAGGAGAGAAGGAGAGAGATTCCAAAGAGAAGAATAGAGAGCAGAAGAGTGAGAGTAAAGTAGTAGGACTGCAACTAGCACAAACTTCTACTAACCATACACGGGTCATACCAAGCTCTTAACATTAATTCAAGTAAGTGTCTCACGACAAACTTCAGCAACCCCAATCTGCCTATTTCATCATCCCACTTAAAATACGAGGAGGATAACGGAACAGAGAGGGTCTACACTGACATCTCCTTACAACACCTCACCATTATTCTCTCCTGGTGCCACTGCCATCGACGATACAACCAGATAACCCCTATCTAGTTAAACCCCTCGGCTACGTCTACTGACATTGCGGCCTATGAGCGCAAGTAATATCTTTCTAACACCGTACGGTTTTATTCTGTCTTATCAATAGTACAAGGATTGGATTAATATTTCTGCTTTTATATTTGCACTGATTTTTATGAATGGCAAAACACCAGACGATGATATGTATTTCTGTACAGTTTTTGCATTCCTTTGGTTAAGAAATCCTTGTTTTTCGCCGTTTCCCAACGTTTTATGAGTACAGTAATTGTTTGTATTACAGGTCTAAGCCCCTGCTCCCATTCCTTAATCATGTAACGACGTTTATTAACTGGTTTCACCGTCATCATTATCATCATCATCATTATCTTCATTTTAATCCAGTACACACATGAATGCGACATGCATTTCTCTGTCTGTATTTCCTTCTTGCTTTTCTCCATTCTTTCAAACGCAATGTATATAGACATCTCGAGGTGATTGAGTTTCAAATTTGACTTTCTTTTTTTTTTTTTTTTTTAACAGCTTTGCCAGGGTTTTACTAATGGTTCTTAAGTCTTTGGGGGGAGGAGGGGGATCATTGGAGTGCGTGACATCCAGGGTCTGTATTTGTCAAGCGTTTTAACCAGTCCACAGACTGAACAAGACTCAGTACCAATTTACAAGCATCACAGATTATTTTTTCATCTGTTAATATGGAAAGTGTATGACAACAGTATAAGTGAAGGCAAAATTGTGAACAGTATTAAACATAGCTTAAGCTCAAGGAAGTTAGTAAATACGGAACACAGAACATGAGATAAGGAAAACGCCAAAGTATAAGAATTTGTCAATAGAGTGCACACTGAAACTGGTCATATATCCATAAACTCGCCATTCAGGCAATGGACAATCGCAGTTTTAACACTCAAGCTCCTGTGACTGACTCAGCTGAAAATCGTCTGGTGTTAGCTGGAATAATGTAGTTGCGTTCTGCCGACCATAGAGCATTATTTTTGCCAGGATTAACACTCAGGGTCCTATGACTTTCTATCAGGGGAATAAATTTCATATAGTGTGTGGTGGAATTACATTCGAATTTTCCCGACTGTGATAATTAGTGCTTACATACATAATTCTCTCTATAGCTATACAGAAGACCTCACAGTATGTTATAATAATATTTGTACTGATGTTCTTAATAGACAATGTGGAAGGTATGATTAGAAATGGACATAGTTGGAGACTGAAATGGAAGTATACAAAAGCTGAGAGTTAACAGTCAGAATAAAGGAGTTGGTTAGTAGCACAAGTGGGAGAATTGTAGATGCAAGTGGGTGAAGGCCTTTTGCTGCCCGTAGAAAGGGTATGGGAAGATATTAAAAAATAAAATTCTAGTGGCTTCTGCCGTTGGGTGGAGCCGACAATTTCAAGACATGAAGGATGAGTGAATGGAAGTGTGGCGCATTTTCATTGGACACTGTATTGTTAGTTCTGTGTTTTTCTTGTTTGTCGATCATTTCAGCCCATTCACGACAGTGAGAATAGGGTTAGGATCATGAAGGTGATTTTGATAGAAATATTAAAACACCTGGGTACACGAGAGGTGGAGTTATCACTGATTGGTTTCAGGACGCTAGTGACCTTCATACGAGTATGCAGTTTGTCTTGGTAACCAAGTGGCTCTAGGTGGGAGGGATAGACTGGATTAAGATGATCTAACAATCGAGTGTGTATACGATTTCTTTAACACTGGAGTTATGATTGTCAGCTATCATCTCCACTGCAAGATCGAAAAATCAGGTATGACTGAGAAAAGTCTTGAAATTTTTTTTTTTTAGATCACTTACAGTTTCGAGGGTACGAATATGCCGTAAACAATCTTTTAATGTAATGACATGAACCGGAAGTGAAACTTAGTTAAGAAGAAGGATGAGCCGAGGTATGCACTCAGTGAAAGCGTTGTAGGGTAGGAGGTGAGTGTACAGTGTGTTACTGAGGGATGGGTTGTCCAGTGTAAAGCTGAAAGCAGGATTGGTGTGCACTTTAGCGAGGCACTGTGTAAGGGTTCGGAGGTGGTTTGGACTTGTGGAGAAATCTGGGGATTAGTAAATAAATTATGTTAAAAGATGCACAAGTTATGAATGTAAAGAGATGTACAATTTAAAATTTGAATGGAAGAAGAACGAGAAACCGTGTTAGGAAAACGTGAGTCATGGTGCTGAGAGATCTTAGGCTTACGGAAAGAGCAAGAGATCCTGCAACTTGGAGATCAAACATAGGTGTGTGACAGCTTACACACGCAGGGATGAAAGAGACCGTACACCCATAAGTTGTGTCATCACTACAGACTGAACTAGCATATGTTTTATTTCTCCTCTATAGAGAAAATCGACGTCGACGGAATCTGTGGCTTCGTCCAGGTCGGAGAAATCAGATAAGGAAAAAGAAAGTGAACATGAGTTGGAGCAGGTGAGTGTTATTTCATTTATTATTATTATTATTATTATTATTATTATTATTATTGTTGTTGTTGTTATTATTATTATTATTATTATGTTGTTGTTGTTGTTTTGTTGTTGTTGTTGTTATTGTTATAATAATAATAATAATAATGATAATAATAATAATAATAATAATAATTATTATTATTATTATTATTATTATTATTATTTATTATTATTTTTTGTTGTTGGTGCTGTTGTTGTTGTTGTTATCCTATTCTATTCCTAAACCACCTTCCTTCCCTGCCTTCTTCCTTCCCTTCCCTATCCCCTTCCTCCCTTCGCTCACTCTCTTTCCCATTCCTTCCCTCCCCCGTTACCTACTCACTTCTCTCCCTTCTCCCTCCTCCTTTACCATTCCCTTCTTATCCCTTCATCCTACCCTCCCCATTATATCACCTCTTCCTCTCTCCATTCTCATATCTCCATCCCTTCTACTCCCTTTGTAGTTTCTTCCCTTCCCAGTCACCACTGCTTCCCTACCTTTCCCCTCTTCCTTCCTCCGCCCTATCCTTCTCCCAGCATCTCCCTTAGTTTCCTTCCCCCTGCGTTCCCTTGCCCATCACATCTCCCCTTCCCTCACCTCTTGTATATTTCCCTCCCATCCCCTTTACTGTTTCCTCTTCTTTTTCCCTGTCACCTCCCCCCTTCCCTCCCTTCTCCTTGCCCAACCTCCGTCTGTACGTGCCACTTCGCTCTTCTCTCCCTTCCCGTCTTTTCCCCATCACTTCCTCCCACTTCCCTCTCCTTTCTCACCCTTTCTTCTCCTCTCCAACCCCCCCCCCACCCTCACTTATTAAATCATCAGTTTAGCAGGAAGAGAAACAAAAGGCAGTACAGAGAAGGGGCAGTGGGATGAAAATAATATATAATATTGGAGTACAGACGTGTGGTGTTGGTTTACTGTATCAGTAGTTAAAGTAATGGGATTGCTTCTATGGCACTTTGCTTATATACCCCAGGTGAACTGTGTGTGTGTGTGTGTGTGTGTGTGTGTGTGTGTGTGTGTGTGTGTGTGTGTGTTTATTACGGCGTTTGCGTAATACGTGGCTAAAGCTACGCTAACTGCTGCTGATTAGTCGGCATAACTATTTTTTAGTGGAAGTTTCCTCAGCGCTTTGGTGCTACAAGGGAACCAGCTGCGATGCATGATCATGTTTCCATCCAATTGTTGTACAAGCTTGATCTGGCTTGACGCTTCCATTAAGCGGGAGCGGAAGAGTTTGACTTACAATATAAAGTGTTGCAATGCTTTGCACTCGGTGCGTGAATAACTCTTTTTGGTAACAAATCTTAGGGCTATGTTCTGTACTCTCTGCATGCAATTTCAGCGTTCGTGTCCTGGAGGACATGTGTGTTAATACTGGGAAGTAATATAAAACTGAAAAAAGATATTAGTTTTACTTGAGAAGGTATATTTTCTCCGAGAAATGCCAGAATCTCCTGAGAGCAATTAGGGCAGTATTTTCCTGCGATATTCTGTTGTTTGTGTGATGCAATGTTAATCCATGGGTGGTTAACGTGTTACCGATAATATTGCAGCTTTTTGATGTGATATTTTGTTTCACTTCATCATTACGGCACAAGGATTTTTTCTTGCTAATGTTACCAATGTAAATTTATCATGCTGATTTTTATTATGCCCTCGTGAGAGCGAATATTTTATTTTGCTCGACGTGTGTGTGTGTGTGTGTGTGTGTGTGTGTGTGTGTGTGAACAAAATAATATTGTAAAAATGCATCCTTTTTAACTAAACCTGCTAGAAGGGTTGAAGGAGAGCCAAAGGGCTTATTTTTTAGAACAGTAGGTCAAAGGCTGAGGTCTCAACGTGAGGTCAAAGTCTGACCTGACAAAATCAACTTAAACAGTTTTCATTCTCCATCTGTCTGTCTACTGCCAGACGCCTTAAACCCGTAAGGGGTGGCCACAAACAAATCGCCTTCATGTCACCCAATCCCCCTCCATTTCACTGCCCTGCTCCCAGCTCACACCCCCTTCTCTCATATACTTCTCTACTCCATCCCTCCATCTCATCTTTGGCCTCCTCTTCCATCTCCCCCCTTCCACCTCACTCACATACACGCTCCTCGTTAGTCTCTCGCTGTCCATCCTCTCCACATGGCCAAACCACCTCAGAGCATTTCTCCTTACGCTGTCTATCACATCCACATCCACACCACAACGCTCCTTCTCTTCTTCATTTGTCAGTCTGTATCTCCATGTAACTCCACATTCTCCTCTTAAATAACTCGTTTCCACTGCCATCACTCTTGACTTGTGTCCTTTTAACAAGGTCCAAGCTGCACTTCCATACGTTAGAGTTGGTGTCACAATAATGGCATGGAGCGATTTTTTACTTCCATGCTCACTTCACTATTCCTCATTACTACTTCTAAAGAACTAGCAACCTTTCTTCCTTGTTCTACCCTTTCGAGCACCTCACCCTACAAATTTCCATCCTTACACATCACACTACCCAAGTATTTAAAAGCACTCACATTTTCCATTTCCTCATCATCCAGCCTCACTGTATATTCAGTGGGTTCATTTCTCCCGAAAACCACAACTTTACTTTTCCCTACATTCACCTTTAGATTCCGTTTCTTACACACTCTCCCAAACTCATTCACCAAGCCTTGCAGTTTGCCTTCGTCTTTACTTAACAATACAGTATCATCTGCACACAACAGTACAGGGAGTTTCCAAACGCTGCCCTCTCTCATTACTAATGAGAGAGGGCAGCGTTTGGAAACAGAATAATTCACTCAGTTCACCATCCACAAACACTGTCGCCTTAACACCCTCATATATGCTCTTCACGGTATTCAAGAGCTTCCCATTTATTCCATATATCCTTGATATTTTCCACATTCCTTGTCTGTCCACTTTATCAAATGCTTTCTCCAAATTCATGAAGGCCGCATACAACTTCTCTCCCATCTTTAGAAACTTTTCCATTAAAGACCTAAAAATGATTATCTGATCTACACAACCTCTTCCTTTCTTAAAACCTCCCTGTTCTTCTCCAACTGTTTCCTATGTTATTTCCCTAACTCTATGATTAACACACTCTCCTTTTTCCCCTTTCCTTTTTTTTTTTTTTTTTTTTCGCCGTCCCCTTTTGTTAATAAGGCGTTGCCTCGAGGTAGAGAACTTTGGTTTTTGGAGTGTGTAGCACTTTACGACCTGATGCCCTTCCTGATGTCTGCCAATGACCCTTGGGTGGACCCGAACCTCCGACCCTTCGGTCAGAGCGCTCTAACCTAGTGAGCCAGGGCTGCTACAGAGGAATAATTATACCTGATCTCCAATCCTCCGGGACTCTACCTTCCTCCCAGGCCAATCTGCACATCTTCCATATCCATTCAGCTATTATTTATCCCTCATACATCATCATTTCACCACACACTTCATCAATTCCCGGGGCTTTCCCCATTTTGACTTTCTTCATTGCATCCACTACTTCCATCCTACTGATATCTTCCTTTCTTTCACCTTCCTCCTTCTCCCAGCCATTACCCCCCAGCGACTTATACTCACATTACTTTCACCTCGATGTTTAACAGTTCTTTAAAGTGTTCTCTCCATCTGCTCACTTTTTTTTCCTTCTCCACTAGCAATCTACCATTTTTTTCTTTCACGCTCCGACTAATTTCTTTATCACTTTTTACCTCTTTCCAGAACATTTTCATACATTCCCTCCACTTTACACTCAAATTCCTTCCAAATTCCTCATCCACTGTCTTCGTACTCTCTCTTACTAATCTTTTCACCTCTCTCCTCCTCTCTACCTTTAATTTCTCTTCCGTCTCTCAACTTTCTCCACGCCCCTGCTTCCCATCAACTCACTATATGCTTTCTTCTTTTGGGCCGCAGCTTGTCTCACCTCTTCACTCCACCATGCTGTTCCTTGCACCCCCTTTCGTCTTCTCTTCACCCCACACGCCATCTCACAAGCTGCACAGATTTCTTCTTTGAATATCTTGCACACACCTTACACCTCCCCCATCTGCTCCAGGTCATTACCCAGTCGCTCCTCCACTTCTCTCCTATATTCTACTTTTTTTTTTTTCCCATCATCTTGCAAACTTTCTACCCTCCTGGTATGGATTACTTCCTCAGGTCCTTCTCTCCTATTCATCTAGTGGATTTGAACCCTGTCTCTCACCACCACCAACTGGTGGTCAGAAAGGCCACTCCCCCAGCCTCTGTATGTTCTTGCATGCACCACACACCTCATTCTGTCATCCACACACACATAATCAATCATTGCCTTCCGTTTTACTTTACACTTGGTGAAATGTTTCAGGTTTAAGCAAGAACGAAGCAAGTCAGTCTTAAGATCAGTAGGTCATGGCCACAGGCCAAGGACAAAGTTTGACCCATGTGTCTGTTTGTAAATAAAATAACTAAAACATATATGATATGATTTGTACCGGACTGGGTGAAGGGGATGAGGGTCAACTTAGGGATTGACCCGTAGTTTCTTTTAGAACAATAGATCAAAGGTGAAGATTACATGGTAATGTTAGTTTTAAAAGTTTTGTCCAATTAGAGTAAGCACTGTGGAAGTGTTCTGGATAAGGAGAAAATATAGGATATAATGTAGATTTAGAAAGCAATCGATAAAATGTCAAAGTCATAGAGCAGGTCCAAATTCAAAGTCACATGGCAAGGTTCAGTTAAACAGATCGATCTGATTTGGATCAAACTTTATGGAAGGGTTCAGCGTAAAGCAATGATGAAGGGATTCAGTTTAGAGAGCAGTCGATGAAGGTCAAGGTCACAGGACAAAACAAATTATTTGACCAGAAGACCAAATGGGAGGGGCGCAGGTATTGCATTATTTCAAAGTTCCTTCTCGTGTCCCATCTTGCATCTTACGTTTTATTGTTATACCCATCCAAGATTGGGTGTAATTTTTTTTTACTGTGTGTGTGTGTGTGTGTGTGTGTGTGTGTGTGTGTGTGTGTGTGTGTGTGTGTGTGTGTGTGTGTGTGTGTGTGTGTGTGTGTGTGTGTGAATAAAATAACAAACAATTTCGATCTGATTTGGACCAAGCCTGATGGAAGTGTTGAGGATCAGCCAAGACGAGCAGAACATAATACCCATACTTGCAAAGCGAGCAGGATTATGAATTAAAAAAAAAGACGTCGTAGTACTAAATGGCTTGATAGAAACTGTTTCTAACCACTCCACCACAGGGATCGCCCCGAAACTGAATAAGGTTCTAATCACTGGTGTTACGTTAAGATTTTTTCAAAACATAGTTTTGAAAACAAAAACTCTTCAATCCAATGGCCTATTTTTATTTTATTCTTCCCATCTCCAGACGATCTTACTGACGTCAAGATAGACTAATCGAACTGGAGGGGTTAGATTCAACTTTCATTAACCCCTTCCACTGCAGTACATCTGATCTTAAGCTGAGTAAAATCGTCCGGGGCAAGCCTGATTAAAACAAAAAGTACTTCGCCGGTTTTAAGAGGTTACCCCATGCATATTTTATTCTTGAACTTCTGGAGCATTTTTTTCAGTAAAGACTAGCCTCTGACTGAGAAATTTAACCTTTACAGTCTGACGAATTACATTATTATTATTATTATTATTATTAGTAGTAGTAGTAGTAGTAGTAGTATGGTTCTTGGTACTATCAGACTTATTCATCTTGGGAACGAACTCCTGTGGTTAAGGGATTAATGAAGGCTATATCTTAACACCTCCAGTTCGAAAAGTATCTTGAAAGCCGAATAAGACTTTTTGGGGATGGCAAGAATATACGGCAAAAGACGTCATAGCAGTAGAGGGAATATCTTGATTCAACCAATTCCATCAATAACACTCAGTCTCTTATCACTCACACTCAGCTACATAAAATAGTCTGGTTTCAGTTGGAACATATTACTTCAGTTGTTCCGAATATGACAAGATTAATGGTACCAGTCTTAATGCTGTCAGGATGCCATACTCTCTGTTATTATATCAGCGAACTGAAATATACTGTTGGAGATGTCCTGACCATGAGAGGGTTATAGCAAAGGATTATTATTCCTGACTTAAAGCTGTCCCTGCCTACGATGACTAATTTTCTCCTTCATTCATACTTTCTTCAGACTATTTTCTCAAGCTCTTGTAGTGCTGAAGTCAAAGATTAAAGTTTACGTTGCTCAGTGAAATCGATTTCTCCCCCCCCCCCTACTACCATCACAGTTTCAACCAGCCCCATCATTATGATTTAGTCACTGTTGCTTTGGGGCTGGAGAGAGGCGCATTCACGTGGTGGCACCGCTATAGCTGGGTGATGGAGCGGCCTGATTACATAAACGTCCCTCACCTACTTCCCTGACCCTCGAAAGAACGATGGTCAGCTACAGGAGGAAGGCAGCTTCAGCCTGAGGTCCACCGGGTTCACATTACAACTGAACCTGGGGCTATAACTACTACTGCTACTATAACTCTGCTTAACATTGCCATTGTTTCTATAGATCCATCTTAAATGTTGAGCTGTAACAAGAGATCAACACTAGAATATGGGACTAACCATGAAGAAGTGCCGTGGAAAGTATGTAATGCAATATTATTGCCTAATTCGCACTTTGAACTACAGGAAATTCACTGCAAAAGGACAAATCTCCTTAAAATCAAGGTGGAAGAACTACTTATAATGTATTTATTGTTGCTTTTGAGTCCTGGGGTGTTGTGAAGCCATTTCGAAGCCGTCAGCACATGACAGTATTGTTACAAAAATGGAGGTGGGGTGAGGAGGGAGCTGCTAGGTCATGGAGGAAATGGTCAGAAAGTGAGGATGAGAGGATTGAGCCTTTTGACACACTGTTGGGGAGTATTCCAAACTAGGATCTTTTGTTTGAGAAGAGTACATTGCCTTGTGTACCTGAGAAGAATTTAGCTAGCCACGGCTTTCTGTTTATTCATAGCATCATCAGAAGGTTTTCAGCTCAGGAAGGACCACGCGTAGTGCAGGAGGTCAAAGAGTATGGTACTCAATTATGTCGATTCCTACCAAGGTTCACCCAGCACCATCACTAATAGCAGAGGATTTTTAGTAGATCCTGGCTCCTGACCTTTAGCGAGCCAGTCAAGCGGGTACCCAGTATGCACCTTAGTCACGCCGTCTCGCCACAACCCTTTCCACCAGCACGATTGACCCACAAACGCTTATTTCTGCAGCAGTTTGTGACATAACCGAGAGACGTTTTTGTTCGACTTCATGTTCTTTTGATCGGTCGGACTCCATGTCACTAAGAGTCTCACTGGTTAATAGTCCCGGGCTTCTGTTATTCAATCTTAGGTGAATGTCTGTTTGGCGTTAGCCGGAATATAATGTAAGTAGTGTCCCAGCGATGCAAGGGTTACTCCACCGTATCATAGGTCGGAAGGTTCAATTCTCTCTCTCTCTCTCTCTCTCTCTCTCTCTCTCTCTGTAGAATATACCGGTATATATCATCATCATCAGCCGTTTGAGTATCCACTGCAGGACCGGTCTATCCCGACCGAAGTCGGGACGATACAGCCAGTGTACTGTATCTCTACCAAGTGGCTTAGGCTGTCTGTTAGAGATTGTATGTAGGGTGAGAAGTGCTTGTAAGTGTAATTGTTGTGTTGGAGTGGCTTTGGATGTGTGTGTAGTCTGTGAACCAAGTGTAATCGGCCCGCGCAAGCCGACTGGGTGCAAGCATACTTTATAGTAAGCGACACTGATTCAACCACAGCACCCCTTGTGTCCGCCAATGCAATACGTGGCCGGATGAACACTCCCAAAGTTTATTACCCTGGCAGGGGGCGAACCATATATATATATATATATATATATATATATATATATATATATACCATCATCATCATCATCATCATCATCATCATCATCATCATCATCAGCTGTTGAGGTCCACTGCAGGACCGGCCTATCCCTACCGAAGCAGGGACGATACAGCCAATGTATCTCTACCCAGTGGCTTAGGCTGTCTGGTAGAGACTGTACGTAGGGTGAGAAGTGCTTGTGAGTGTGACTGTAGTGCTGTAGTGGCTTTGGATGAGTATGGCTGTGAACCAAGTGTAATCAGACCGCCTTAACCCGATTGGGTGCAAGCATACTAGTATGCGACACTGGTTCAACCACAGCACCCCTTATGTCCGCCAAAGTAGCAAGTGGCTTGGTGAACGCTTCCCAAAGTTTTCACAACTCTGGCGAGAGGCAAACCCGCGCTCACCAGCGTGCGAAATGCACACTCTACCACTGTACCACGGAGGCTCCATATATATATTTCGTACACTGAAGAACGAGGGTTCGCGCTCTGCCAGGGTAATAAATATTGGGAGCGTTCTTCTGGCCACATAAAGCATTGGCGGACACAAGGGGTGCTGTGGTTGAACCAGTGTCGCATAGTAAAGTATGCTTGCACACAGTCGGTTTGTGCGGGCCGATTACACTTGGTTCACAGACTATACACACATCCAAAGCCACTCCAACACAACAATTACACTTACAAGCACTTCTCACCCTACATACAATCTCTACTAGACACCCTAAGCCACTTGGTAGAGATACATTGGCTATATCGTCCCCACTTCGGTAGGGATAGGCCGGTCCTATATATATTTATATATTTATATATACATATATATATATATATATATATATATATATATATATATATATATATATATATATATATATATATATATATATAATGTGTCCGACTCTGGGCATAGGCTTCACAGCCTGCCATCAAGGCCCAGCAGTCCTCCTACATACCATACACCTCTACATGTCACCACTTCGGCGCTAACACCCACCGTCCATATTGAATACATGCTAGGGCTGTCTCATACAGGACTGGTGTATTGGTATTAGCGGGGGTACTTTTACAACATGTCGGTGGGTCTTCTGGTAGATCAGTAAAGCCTGATTTTAATGAAATTCAAATCCTTAAACTGTTCCCTGCCCCAGCCGGGATTCGAACCTGGGTCCGTTAGGACTGCAGGCCACCTCTCTACCGATTGTCTCTGTCTCTGTCTCTGTCTGTCTGTCTGTCTATCTCTCTCTCTGTCTCTGTCTGTCTGTCTGTCTCTAATATGTTTATATATCTGTGTACCTAGGCTGCTTCCCCCAGAGAAAGGGGGGGTAGCCGAGACACGACGACACACACCCTATTCACTCATCCATACAAACTCATTTACTCGTATCTTAGTCCCAAGGGGAGAAAGGACAGATCCTCACCGCACAACACTACATCCATGAGAGTCAACTACGAGTTGCAATCAGCGACATCCGCAGGAGGGCCCGACAGCAGAGCTGATTTACCCTTGCCACATCATAATGGACCCATCCCCTTTAACAGCACCTGACCTGTTCATCTGATCAGACCAAATGCGGGAGAATATCCCTTCGAGGACGTGTTACCATTTTATTCATTCACAATTTCTCTGTAGTCATACATACATACATACATACATACATACATATATATATATATATATATATATATATATATATATATATATGTGTGTGTGTGTGTGTGTGTGTGTGTGTGTGTGTGTGTAGGAAGAATGTATTTATGCGTATCGATAGCTTGAGGGTCATTAAATCAGACAAGTAGGTTTCGCTTAACCTCTCTGTGCCCCTCACCCCTCCATCCTTTACCCTCTCCTTTCCTCACCGCCATCCATCCTTTACCCTCTTCATCCCTCACAACTTCCAGCTCTTACCTCCTTCCAACTCTAACCCCATCCAGTCCTCATCCCTTCCGATTCTCATCCCATTCCAGCCATCAACTCCTGCATCCTTCACCCCTCCACGCCTCACCCCCTCCATCCTTCACACGCTTCATCATTCACCCCCAGCACCTCTCTAGTCCCACCAGTCCTCATACCCTGGAGTTCCTTAAACAGTGTGGGGCAGCCACTCACCGTCTGTTCCCAGCACCAGCTTCCCGTTCTCACGCCCTCAGCTGGCAGTCACTTTCCAACCGTGTGTAAGCTTAGTAGGCGTCCAAGCACCTTATTTTCCTAGTACCTTATGAGTATTTTTCTCTTCCGTTTTCTCTATATCTTATTACTTCCAAGATACAGTAGATTGCTTAAGTGACAAAAGCGGAAATATTTAGGCACTATGTGTAGAAATAAACTGGTAAGGAAGGGGTGCTTGGGAGCCTCCATAATGGACGAAAAACCGGGCCAGTGTCAGTTGTATGGACATGTACTGCTTCATAAGATGAAAAATTGTGGCCTTAGGAAATTCACTAGTTATTCGTGGCTTGTTCAAAGCTCATCAGGAAAAGCTTTATCGGGATATGATATGGTTCGTAAAGGTAAGAAAATTGCCGCATAATTCTTTCTAAAACGATTTGCCACGCCAGAAAGGTCGCATCCCCCAGGTTTCGCTCTCTCTCTCTCACACACACACACACACACACACACACACACACACACACACACACACACACACACACACACACACACACTGCTCCCAAATCGAGAGAGAGAGAGAGAGAGAGAGAGAGAACATCATGACCAAGAGGGTGATGGTGCCGCATGGGAAAAAGTCAGCCCGGGTCGAGCCTAGCACGGTGTGGGAATTTTTATACTGTGTTTCCAGCACGGGTCACCAGATTCACCATGGTCCTTTTTTTTTTTTTTTTAGGTGCTCATATCGTTATATTTTTCATCGTCATTGTTTTTTATTATTAATCATCGCCATCACCATCACCATCTTCTTTTTCATCATCATCATCATCTCCTTCTTGATTATTATCGTCGTCATTAACATCCTCCCTCTCCTCGACCTTCCCTTCCTCCTTCTTCTGCTCATCCTCATCCTCATCCTCATCATCATCATCATCACCATAATCATCATCATAACCCTATTTTTCATTATGACACTCGGTATGCTCCAAAAAAGATATAATACTGTGGATAGCCAGCAAACACATACAAAACAAAAGTACATTTGTTATACCTCTGCTCCTTTCACCTGATCAGGATAGTTTATGAATCTTTTATTGTAATGTGTCCGACACTGGGGACAGACATCAGACCGTTTCATGAGGCCTGGGAGTCCTTCTCCCTGTCAAACACCTTCACATAACCGAATTTCGGCACTAGTTCCAACTAGCTGCTCTCATGACATGCAGGTTGGTCTTGTGGAAGTTTTTTTTTTTTATTTTTTTCAAAATTCATGTAGTAAAACTCTTTGCTGCCTCAGCTTGAGATCGACCTCGCGTTCTTCCTGACAGCAGAGCTATTCTGTAACCACTTGATCATCGACAGGCCGCCCTCTTTCGCCTGCAGCCCAGCAGCCCCACGCTGCTGACGGATTTGGCGCCCTAGCTCGGGTATCGCCTACCCACCTACTGCACACTGCACCACACTTGCTGCACACTGTTGCACGCTTGCCGTACACTACACTACATTTCATGAACACTGCAATACACTTACTGCACATCACACTATACCTACTGCACAGTACACTACACTTGCTGCACAGTACAGTACACTCGCCGTACATTACACTACACTGACTGCACAGTACAGTACACTTACTGCACACTACACTATACTTACAGCACACGACACTACACTTACCGTACACTACACTACACTTACCAGGCACTGCACTACACTTACTGTACACCATAATGCACTTACCGCACAATACAGTGCACATTGCACAACACTTACTGAGCACTACACTACACTACTCTACAATGCACTGTACATTAAACTGCACTTATTGCACGCAGCACTACACTGAACTGCGCACGACATTACACTTTGCTGGCTGCCACTTAGTGTACACTGTATCACGCGTTGCTGACTGCCATTCACTGTAGGCTACGGTATCTTACACCTTGTTGCCACCTGCTACTCACCACCCTACACTTCACAAATTGCCTCTTATTTCCCCAGTGCTACATTTTGCTGCCGCTTGCTGCTCACTACGTCGCCCTTATTGCACACTACACTACTCTTTACTGACTGCCAGTTACTTCATACTCTACTGCACCTTTTTACACACTACACTGCACTCTACTGATCGCCTCCTAACGCATACGACTCCACGCTCTACTGTTCGTCACGGTCCCATGGCCACTGGACCTCCCCCTCAACACACATAGCCTTTTATTTTTTTTTTCTTTGCAAGGAAGAAAGAACTAAAGGCCAGGAACCCGCAAACCGTTCCTTCCAAGAAAAAACAAAAATAATACAAAAGAGAGCCAAATTCTAGATCCGCTCATTTCGAGATGCCTGGACACACTGCGTTTGAAAGACTGGAGCTCATAGGAGTAGGAATTACAAACAGATGGTATGGAGACTGGACAAGACATCCCTTGCTCAGATTCTATATACAGGAACTAAACACACACACACACACACACACACACACACACACACACACACACACACACACACACACACACACACACACACACACACACACACACACACACACACACACACACACACACCACTGCTGCATGTTACAAGTGTTGTGCAGGTAACGATAACTAGGAAAAGTGCTCTGAACCCCATCACTGTCAAAGGTGTTAGCCGAGCAGGTTGTAATCCCGGTTGTGCCGAGGTGTTTGTGGTTGACTGGTTTGTGGCCGGGCAACTCCTTGCACCCTTTCACTTTCAGTTTTTATTATGGACTACAACTTGTGCTGCACGACTATACCGTATATAATTTTCCCATCTCGGCGTCGGCGTGAAAGTCATGTACAGAAGTGAATAAACTCACCTCCCAAATAAGATTAAATAGAATAAAATTAATAAATCAATAAAAATTAAATAATAAGAATAAAAAAGTGTTAAATTAAGAAATAAAGAACAAAACTAGATGAATTACTGAGGTGCTGCAAACCATTCATTGTCAAAAGTCATTCCAAAGCTCAATGAAACTCTAGTGGGGTTGATACTACCATATCAAAGTTTGGTACTAATGGCATTAATGGAGGTTGTTTCTAACGCCTTCACTACACATCAACACCTTTCCTAAGCTCAATAAAGTCGTCATGCGATAATAAGTATAAAACAAACACGTTATCATACGAATTATAGATGCAGTTCATAATTCTTAACGTCCAGAGTTCTATGCTAAGCTGAATGACATATGTCAGTAGCAATAACAGAATATAGATGACGTCATGGTACTGAAGGTGGAGCCCCCGCGGTGCGGCATCCTTCAGGAGGGGCAGCAGGAGGGGGCAGCCCGGGTACGGTATTCATAATATTTCCTAAGCTGAGGGTGTATATGATACCTTGTTTGTATTTTTATCTTCAATCATATGGCTACAAACACTTGACAGCTAAACCAGAAAGAATAATAAAATGGAGAAATTCAACTAAATTAAGTGGTTTCTGATGATTTCATATTAAGGAGGCTTCTTCGTGGTAACAAGTGGCTAGAATCCTTCATGAAAGCGACCTCGGGCACGTTATAAGTCAGGCAGTACGATCCTAAAGGTGACGTCACCCCGAGAGACTGTTGGGCTGGTGCACCGCTGAAAATCAGCATGTTGTTGTTATCATCAACCGACCGTAGTCACCTCTGACCGATGTATGGCGTTTCATACAGTAGAAAGGGACGACAACACTGTCTCAAGTACTTGGTGTTTCATTTAGATATGGAGAATATTTCACTGAAACACTTGATTTGCAATTGGAAAACTAGCTGGTGATTTGCCATGCACGAGGTGTGTGGGTGGGTGGGTGGTAGGGTGGCAGGGCGGGCTGGTTGGCGGTATGTGTAAAGTTTGTTGTTGTGTGGTGTGTGGGTCAGGGTGTGGTGCAGTGGGAGCAGCTGGGACCACGCCACCGTATTATCAAGTGTTTGGTGGAGTGTGTTCGCTGTGTTGACTCACGTAGCGTCCTGCAGTGCGGCGTGTGTGTGTTTGTGTGTGAGTCAGCCAAGGCGGCACCAAGCCATTCATACCCGTGTGAAGAGAGCGGCTGAGGCAGTGGTGCGGGCAGGAAGGCAGGCACAGGCACGGGGTCTGGTGGTGTAGGAAGGCATTGGCAGGAATAAAGGCACACGCAGGATGCTAGGCACTGAAAGGAAGGCACGCAAAGGCAGGAAAGCAGGCACAGGAAGGAGAGTAGGTACATCCAGGAAGGCAGTCACAGGCAGGAAAGCAGAAACAGGTAGGAAGGTAGGCGCAGACAGGAAGGTAGGCACAAACAGGAAGGTAAGCACAGCAGGAAGGTAGCACAAACAGGAAGATCAGCACGGCAAGAAGGTATCACAGGCAGGAGGGTATCACAGGCAGAAGGTATTACAAGCAGGAAAGTAACACAGGTGGGGAAATAGCACAGGCAGGAAGAGAGCACAGGCGGGAAAGTAGCACAGGCAGGAAGAGAGCACAGGCAGGAAGAGAGCAAAGGCGGAAAGGAAGCACAGGCAGGAGGGCCTGTAATGTACGCAGAAGAGTAGGCACAATCACCGGAACAATATTGCGGGCTTCTGGCATTTGGCTTCTTCCTTGCATGAAAGAAAGAGGGCAGGCACAAAATACATTAACCCATAAAAGGAGTTATGGATCATGAATAATTAAAAACGAAAACGACAAATAACAAGCAGAAGTAGGAAGTGAATCGTGAATAAGTAAAACGTACTACGAAAAAAGGACTGTGGAAGCAGGAAATTAATGGGGAATAAACAAAACGGAGTACGGAAAAGAAAAAAAGAATATAAGGATAGGAATGGAGAATAAGGATTGCTGCCTATGGAAAACAAGATATTGGGAACAGAGTATGCACTTCGAATAAGCGTAAATACTGTAAATAAGCCGCAGTTTCTGTCGGCTCAGAGACATGGAAATCCTCACCACGATAAGGACGAGGGAGCAAAATCAACCATGATGTAGGAATGAGTTGCAGTCATGAACCCTTTAGTACTGAGGTATTTTATCCACACAGCCATAGCATCACTATGTTGAACTAAGGAACGTCAATGGGCTCAAGGCTGTTTCCATTAACCTTTTGAATGCTTGAATTTTCTTTTTCTGAAAAAAATAGTGTGGATTTAGCTTGCATGTAATAAGCAAGTGCGTCCATGTGAGTAAAAGGGTTATACTGAGATGGCGAGATTGTAAGTACGCACCCATTTTCTGAAAGTCATTGTGAAATCCATGATGAGAGTAAAACTAGCTTGACTTCTCTGCTACTAAATGCGCCCTATAACGTGAGATGCAGGCTAACCACTCACAGTGGCCACGACTGTTCCGTAAATTATCGTTAGTGACTGGGGTTTTGCATACGCCCTCTTTCTCTCGGTGTATCTGCATCAGTGCAATTATTTACTTTTTTATTTCGCCCTACTTGTCACTTTTACTATAGGAGACCTCTGGTGGTGAAGGGGTAAGAAAACCGCGACAGTAGACAAAACAGTTATACTTCTCCCCTCGAGAGCTCCAGTGCCCTCTCACCTCGGGGTCACGGTTAGGTAGGTCGGGTTAGGTAAGGTAAGATGAGATAGAAGTAGTGTAGGTTAGGTTAGGTAGGCTAGGTTAGACTAGGTTAGGTTAGGTTAGGTAGGCTAGGTTAGGCTAGGTTTGGTTAGGTTAGGTAGGTTAGGTTAGACTAGGTTGTCATGTTGGGTACGTTAGGGCAGGTTAGGTTAGTTTAGGTTAGGTTTAGGTAGCTTTTGTACTTTCGGTTAGGTTGTCATGTGAGAGACATAGTGTTTCTTTAAGAGCTGAATTCAGGGCCCTTCTCACTTCAGGGTCACGGTTACATCGCACAGGGCACTCGATTTGGCCAGGCACTGTTGTTAGACCAGCGAAGAACTCAACATCCGTACCAAGGAACAGTTTAATTAGTTCATGGATGTTGTTTACAGACGATTTTATTTAGCGTTTAAGAGCATTGCAAGGTGCAGATATGGCTTTCATTACCTCCATCTTTGTGAGGAGTTTATCCAAAGTTGGTTATGTTAAGTCTTGCGGTAGCAAGATTAAAATTTGAAAGTGGACATTGGACTACAGGGATGAACCTATTGCTGCGTGGGTATTCTTTCATCGAATAAAATCGATTAACGTATAACATTAACCATAACTACGTAAGAATTATATAGATAGTTAATAGTCCTTTAGGGGTGTAGGGTTCAGTCAGCTTCATGCAGTAGTCATGTAGCATAAGAGAAAATAAAATACCCAAGTTCATCCATCAGAGTGAAGCAGTTAAGAAGCATGTGAAGGTAATTTTGTCTTCCTGTTAACCCTGGAAACTGCGTGATAAATATGGTGCACGTCTTCACTAATTATTGCTCTCGGGAAGTATTCATGAAGGATCTTTGCCAGAGTTTGCAATGAACAAGCCTTTATAGCGGCGAAATGTTATCTAGACCCATTAAGAATTAAGATAACCTATTTTTACGATAAACAAGTCTCCATAACAATGAATGATTACAGGGAAATCTTTTTTGGTGTACCATATTTCATGGTAATATTCATTTTGGTTTAGTTTTGAAGTGTTTGTTAGCTGTGAATAAAAAGGAAAATGATACAATCTCACGTACAACTTGGCTCAAAGCAGGGACAACACTAGTACTCAGTTCCTGCCATGGCCAAACAGTTTGTGTGTGTGTGTGTGTGTGTGTGTGAGAGAGAGAGAGAGAGAGAGAGAGAGAGAGAGAGAGAGAGAGAGAGAGTCATAGGAGCCTGCGGGAGTTAGTAATGTCACCGTTAACCCTCTCATTGTAAGAACAACTCTAGCATTCAGTTCCAGCTGACACCAACCATTTTATTTTGCTGAGAGTGAGTCATGGGAACCTGAGAGAGTTCAGCTCAAGAAACTTTAAAATTGCCGCCCTGGAGTGCATCATTCATAACGTTCTCGGTTAATTACCGTGTTCAGTTTTCTTCAGTCGTCGTAACTCCTTTTATCCGTTACCACTTTCCGTTTTTACTTTCATTCCCAACTCACTTTTACCTCTGGTGTTTGGTCTGCCAACACTGACTTCGTTACGCTTCTCCTCAGTTTCCTCTGCACCTCTGCTTCACTCAGCCGGCCTCACCGCACTCACCATCACCACCATCACCATCACCTGTTGAATCCCGATCCCACATATATGAAAAGGGCAAAGAGGAGGATAAGAGAGATACAAGGCACAGACGGTGAAAAAGATAATGGCAGTAGACACTGGTGTAGTATAGGTTAGGAGTGTAGGACAGATACTAGGGACAGACGGTGAAACAGAAGGCAGCGGTTGTTGACACTGGTATGGGGTAGGTTAGGAGGAGGGTAAGACAGAAAAAAAGCGCAGATGGTAAAACAAAAAGTAAAGTTAATGAACACTGGTATGGTGAAGGTTTGGCTATTTGATTGTTGCGGACAGGCAATAGTTTATGAGCGTCCTCCCCACAAACCCAGTTGCCCATACATATCCCACACCTCCTCTACCACTCCTACATCCGGCATTCTCTCCGCCTGCACCCCACATCACCTACCACCGGCTTTCGTCCCCCTTCACCCTCCTCACTCTGGCTCGACCTCAGTGCTCCCCCTCCCCCATCTCTCCCTCCCACCACTCAGGATACCACCACCACCACCACCAGTCCTGCCCAGCTTCACCGGCATTTTACTGCCCGGGAGTGTGGCAGCCGCTAGGGCTCGTGTGGAGGTACAGCTCTTCACTTTGCAGGTTGTTTAACCTTCGCATACCCCGCTGACAATGAAGGCATATAGTTTCATCTGTTAATGTGGATGACGTAACGATACTGCAGCAAATGGCACAACTTTACAAATTCTGATAGTCTGGTGGCATGAGTGGTGTGAATTCATGCAAGTTGTGCTAGGATCTCCTCTTCCTCCCGGCTGGCACTGGCATGTGTTATCATCCGCTGGGTTACAGTGACCGCGTGTGTTGTGGTGGCATGTCATGTGTGGCATCATGAGAGACGACACTCCAGCCTTGCACATGACGCTGGCGGCAGTGTTCTGTGGCCTGCAGTAGTGACGGTGTGACTCATCTTTAATAGTGGATCCTTTGCAATGACCCGTGTTGTGTGTATGTATTTTAATGCAAAAGAAGTAACGAAGGTCTGAAACCCCTTTTTAAAAAGTCTAAATTATTTCTAAATGCCTGAACACACTGGGAAAGACACACTGAATGCGACTGTTTCAGAACTGACGAGTATAATACATGATCTTATCTAACTCCTGCAACACGGAATTTGACAGAAAAAGGATAAGCGCGTATGTCTGCCATTATTAGTGTGACAGATCTTGTGCAATGTGTCATCTGTACTCATCTGATGAATCATACCTACTTGATTATATTGGTGCATTCATGTACAGTACAATCATCAGAAGTAGTACTGCCATCCATAGGGTCGTTGAAATTGGACTTGCATTGCATTGCTCCATATGATTCGGTGTGCTGAGTAAATTCGAACAGTTAAAGCTGACACCATATTATCTAACCTGAGGAATAAAACAGAAAGAATATAATGTTGTACAACACAGCTGTTCAGAATTCTTTTGTCTGTGTTGAATGTAAGGCACAACCAGAATTAATATACAGCTGGGGTTGTGTGTAAGGTCTTCTGCGTCTCACATTCCTCTTGCGCCTAATATTCCGTAGGTGAAAAACGCTTGTTAAGTTTCTGTCTGTATATGAATTTCTTTGATGTCATTCCCAGTGAGGAAAGTGGCTGACATGCCCTAAGTGTGAAGTAGACGCAGTGGCACTGGCATAGTAGACGAACTTTTGTTGTCGACTGTGCGGATGCGGTCAATAGCTCGTTTACATTGTCTGGGAACCACTCCAAAATTGAATGAGATCTTGATAACTATAAGCAGTCATCAGTGGGTTGGCTTCTGTGCAATGATCCCTTCAATACGGCGACATATTCGTTGTATTTATGCGAAATCCAGGCTATTTTACATATATATGCTGTAACTCTAGAGAGGTTCTTTCATGCCTCCGCAACAAGAAATCTCCAAAAGACCTGATAAATCGTCTGGAGGTAGCAAGAATAAACCAATAATACACATCACTGGACTGTAGGGGTTAGATTGAAATGTAAACCATGTAAAGGAATTATTGACCTGGCATTTACATGACTGTGTGTGTCAGCGTGAACTAAACCCTTCCCTTCGACTGCTTTCCTCCCAAGCTGAGCAAAATTATCCGAAAATAGCAAGAGTGTGAAAATTCGATATCACGCTTAAGAGTTGCAGGATATTGTGGTCATACCCTTCACTACGGCACGAGATATTCCTCATGCGTGGTCTGGAGTTAGCAAGAATGACAAACACATCATCTTAACTGAGGGTTGGAGAAGATATCTTTAATCCCCTTGAACTAGAATTTCTATCCAAACTGGGTAATATCGTGTGGCGGTAGCAAGAACACAGTACGGTGGACGTCACGGTAGTGAAGGTTATTAGCACCGCGGTCTCAGCTATGTTCTGGTTACTCTGAATTTTCCAAGTTCCCCTCCCCTGCTTCCTAACTTCCCTCCGGCTCTTGACTTTCCTTTCCTTCCTAACTCCACCTTCATATTCAAACCCCTTCTTCCCTCTCTAACTCCTCTTCCCATCCCAATCTTCCTTTCCCTTCTTAGCCCTACTAACCCATTCTCCCCTTCCAAACATCCCTTCTAACTCCTTCTTCTTCCTAGCCCTTTCTCCTCTTTTTCTTAATTCTCTCTCATAACCTCTCTTCCTCTTCTTATCTCCCCCCTTCTAACTATTACCCCCCACCATAGCCTCCAGTCCGTCCTCTCCTTCTAAACTTTCTAGTATCTATAGTCACTGAATAGTTCAATAATTCACATACCCTGGTACATAATTATTTACATATTGCCATCTGTTTGTACCTAACATTGATATCCAAAATAATTTGCAAGGTGCAGAATCAACATACTCATAATCGTCTTTAAAACGGTAACGTATTTCCTGTGTTATTCTTTATCAAATGACAATTTTTGTTGGTTCAAGAGAGTTTTCCACCTAGAGTGGTTGTTATGCAGCCAGCATTTATCCCTTTCACTATTAGACGGCTGTCTTAAGGTAAATAAAATCAACTGTAGGTATTTAGAATAAAATGAAAATATACATACGCGGATTGAAAAGGTAAAATTCCCTGATATCTTAATCCTTTCAGTACGAGCATGTTTTTCTTGTATTGTTCTTGCCATCACCGGACGATTGAATTTAACTTATAACATCATTTTGTATTGACTGGTTAGACAGGATATAGCCTTCATTACTCCCTTCACTACTACAGTTGGGGATTCTCCCAGACTAAAACCTCAGGGTAGAGGAAGATTAAAACTAGACAATTAAAGCACCATTGAGGCAAGAACCTTTATTCTGTTACATGTGACGTTTTGCCATATACTGGGCTCTTTCAGACAGGGCGTTTTAGGTATCCATTATATCAGGTAAAATTGCCATAGTAACAAGAATTAAATTGTGACATGAAAGGGCACTAAGTACGGTACCTTCTCCTACATGTCTGACCCTACCTTGCGATGTCGATATTTGTTCTCAAAATCGAATCATTACATCCTTGTCTGACTCGCAGCCCGTGTACCAGTTCATTACGGATCCAAGCTGTTTCAGTTATAATGTTCCTACTCAGATAAGCGGGGAGAGAGATAAAGAAATAAATACATAAAGAAACACACACACACACACACACACACACACACACACACACACACACACACACACACACACACACACACACACACACACACACACACACACACACACACACACACACACACACACACACACACACACACACACACACACACACACACACACACTCATGCTACCGGCACGGGTGTAAACATACCTTTGTAGTGAAGGGGTGTATTAGTTGATAACAAAAAAAGTGACAGCTAAAACTGTTTGCGGTATTTTCAACTCCACTCTTCACCAGGCAGTTGCGTTCAGACCTTTTTGAGAGGCTTATCCGTCTTCCATGTAAGTGTGAACGGAATGCAGAGGTTATAGGTAGTTTAGGTTATGAACAGAGCAGGACAGATACAAGTCACAGATGGTGAAACTTAAGACTGCGGTATTAAACAATGATTTAGAGAAAATTTGGTTATTTACTTGTTGTGGGCACGTATTAGCGTAGGGCGCATGCCACACCAGACTGAAACGTTATTAATACTTATAACATGTTTTGGTGACAGTGTCGTCAACAAAGCTGATTCAAATCAACACCTGCGAAACGGGATCCACAATATCATACCAGCTTTTATAATACTGTTACATTTTGGATGAAGTAAAACCACCAGCTGTTGACCACAATGACTTTAATCTTAAATGGACAACATCATCTCGCTCTGGGCTCTCCGTAAGGAGCACCCATTCAACAAATTCTGTGGTAGTCAATGAGGTTCGAATCCACTCAGAGTGTTCCTTGAACATGAGGCCAACGCCGAAACGACCTAGCCATCTAGTTTCCTAAGCCTGGAGACCTTTGGCTATCTCCCTCCCCTTACCGTGTTGATCCAGCTATTAGAGTGGCCTCGGCCTTTATCCCTCGCCACGCTTCTCACACACGCGTATTTGTTCAAGGCTGTCCACCGCCCGCATTTAGAAACTCTCTTAAGATTAGGTTGAGTATAAGATCTGTTGAAAATACCGATGCTTATGCCTTAAATAATAAGCTACCAAACACGTCACAGTCAGGTAATAGCGAATATTGCGGTAAAAAATTACGTGAATCTAGTTAACAGTTATGGAGACATTTGTCCTGTAAATTGGTTAAGATCCTATATAAATACTTCGCCAAGTATTGTGTTACATGTTTCACGCCTCGTTACCCTAATGCCCGTAGCTACAGTTCCTTTAGAAAATGTTTCACATATGGAAATAATATTACAAGGGCGAGTTTAGCCCCTTCAGTCCTATGACGTATTTTCATTTGCTCCTTTCGCTGCTGCCAGACAGTTTCATTTAGCAGCAAGGAAACCTCTTGTAATGAGAAAGTTAACGATAGCTGCATTTAAACCTTCATTTCAACAAGTGTATCCTAAACTGAAAAAAATCGTCTGCAGATAACAAGAGTGATATGGTTAATACGACATCGGATTCTAGGGTTAACTTGCTTCAGTACGTATGGCAAATGAATATTAAATTTTCATCGTTCCAGTAGGTGACTATAACTTCATTACAACTGCTGTACAAAATCGGAAAGACACTGTGAAGGGAATGTACTCGTAAATCCTCCATGTTGTTACGCTGAAAAGTGAGTCACCTTGAACGGGTTCGTGTTGTCAACGAATAAGGCGGCAGAATGTGTATGTAAATTTATGGCGTCTGAATAGTATGTTGCCGAGTTAACATTTCAACAAGAAATACCTTAAACAAACGTCTTTGTATATTCACTTGTTACTGAAACTGAGTTGGACGTGAGCTTCCCATTAATTCTCAGGTTCTTGTGATTCATCTTCAGCTTAATTAGTTAGCTGTATTAGAACACTAGACTTATCATGGTCATGAGAGGGTTACGCGTGGGTGTGGTGCGGTGCTGTGTGATGTTGGAAGGAGTGTGTGGGATGTTGCGGGAGTGTGTGGGCGGCCACTTTAGTTATTCATGCTGTAGTGTGGGTGAGACTCGCCCATCCAGCCTTTACAATGCTGCCCTGGAGTTGGAAAGGTGACCACCTGAATCTGCAGTCTTTAGCTAGTGTTTAGGTGCGACTGGTGCAATTAATACAAGCAATGGAACCATTGGGTAGTGAATTATATAATTTTTATATTATCCCGACTGATGTCAGACGTGTATGTTCAGCTGAGTAGAGCCTTCTGTTAGAAAAGGCGAGAAATGTATTGATTTTCTGGCTGACAGCGAAATGACATAGCTGTATTATATTCCAGATAATGCCAGACGGTTTTATTCCACTGAAGACGGTTTTATTCCAGTGTTGCCAAAGGACTAAGTGTCGGAAAGGAAACCTGCAGCATGCAGTAATAATGATAATAAATAAAAAAAACTCAAATATGTACTATGAGTACAAATGAGATTATTATTAATCATCTTATATACTACACACACACACACACACACACACACACACACACACACACACACATATATATAGATAGATAGATAGATAGATAGATAGATAGATAGATAGAGATAGATACAGATGATAGATAGATGTATATACTGTATATACAGTATATATATATATATATATATATATATATATATATATATATATATATATATATATATATATATATATATATATATACATGGATAGATAGATTGATAGATAGAAATATAGATATATAAGGAGCAACTGACTCTCTTTTTTGGGAAGTGAATGCGAGTAATAAAGGTAAACACCAAATTCATCACGAACTTATTCTCGTAATAATACGATCGTGACATGGATCATCATCAGACCTAAGAAACAAACTAAATCAAATTAAAGCTTCTATCACTACAAGCAATACAAAAAAAAAAAAATGGAATAATATTAGGGATTGCTGTCATTTCATTCTTTTAGCAGTGCCTAATATCCTTCCATTTTTTTACATTATTAATCTTATTGACTGGAGCTTTGATTTAGTTTAGTTGTTTCTTACTGTAGGTCTGCTGATGATCTATGTGAGGATCGAAACGTCACGAGAATATACAAGATGATGTTCGAGCTGGCTTTGGTGGTTACCTATATATATATTTACAGTGAATGAGTAAGGATGGAAGTTTAGGGGGTGAATACTTGAAAGGGTACAACAGGGAAGAATGGTTGCAGATTGTTTGAAAGCGGTGATAAGGAACAGGAAAGTCATTGCATGACAGTATTGTGATGCCAACTTTAACGTACGCAAGTGAAGCTTAGACCTTGTTGGAAGGACACAAGTCAAGAGTGAGAGCAGTGGAAATGAGTTATTTGAGAGGAGCATGTGGAGTCACATGGAGAGACAGACGACAAATCAGGAAGTGAGGGAGCGCTGTGTTGTGGATGTGGATATGATAGAAAGCGTTAGGAGAAATACACTGAGGTGGTTTGGCCATGTGGAGAGGACGGAGAGCAAGAGACTAACGCGGAGTGTGTATGTGAGTGAGGTGGAGGGGGGCGAGAAGGAGGGGGAGGCCAAGAATGAGATGGAGGGATAGAGTGGAAGAGTATATGAGAGAGAGAGGTGTGAGGCGGGAGCAAGACAGTGAAGTGGCACTGGACAGGGCGACATGGAGGCGATTTGTTTGTGGCCACCCCTTACGGGATTGAGGCGTCTGGCAATAGACAGATATTCAGATAGAATTTGTGTAACCATTAATTTCATGAAATCCCTTGTCAATTTATGAAATGAGTGTGAATTCGGATGGATAAATTTAGGGTAGGGTAATTTAGACTGCGGTTATGTTAGGCTGGGATAATGTAGGTTAAGCTTAGGTTAGGTTAAGCTATGTTAGGTAGGTTAGGATGGATAGATTAATTTAGGTGAACGCTTAATATTACTTAACGTTCATTTAAATTACCCTAACCTAACCTAGCTTAACCTAACCTAAGCTTAACCTAGATTATCTCAGCTTAACCTAACCGCAGCTTTTATTAACCTAGCCTAAATTAAACCATCCTTGTTCACTCCTATTTCAGGAAATGATTAGGGATTTCATGAAATCACTAGTTACACAAATTCACTGGAACACACACACACACACACACACACACACACACACACACACACACACACACACACACACACACACACACACACACACACACACACACACACACATATACTATATATATATATATATATATATATATATATATATATATATATATATATATATATATATATATATATATATATATATATATATATATATATATATATATATATATATATATATATATATATATATATATATATATATATATATATATATATATATATATATATATATATATATATATATATATATATATATATATATATATATATATATATGTGTGTGTGTGTGTGTGTGTGTGTGTGTGTGTTCAATGAGTTTATAACGTAGAATATTACAAGAACAAAAGGTAAAAGCCAACATATTAAAGCAAATGGTAAACAACAGACATCCACATATTAGCTAATTAAAAGAGCGTGACCCAGGGCATAACCGTGCAGGTGGGCAAAATGTTGTTAGTGGAGTGATGTGCCTGAGTAACGAGGAAAGGCGCGGCGGGCTTGCTAAATTTGGAGCATTCTAGTAATTACACCTTACCAGCATCACCTGCCCGTCCCACTGACACTTTTCCGCCCTGTTCGGGGCACCGACCTCTAAACTGAAGCATCATCATGGCCACAACGACTTTTACTTACCACTTGACAGTGACCTTATATAATACATGACCGTTCCACAACGTTGCTATGTAATACATGACGGGAGGGTTCCAGTTACTTAATAACACACGAACTTGACCACTGTGACCTTACATAATACATTAACGTGGTCGCAATGACCTTATAAAACACAGGACAGGGAAGGTTACGGTGACTGTAAAACACATGACCACAAGGGACGCAAGTCAACACGTCCCTTATCACTACTTGACCTTAACTCCCTGTAGGTCATGACCACTCCAGGCGCCTCTCCCATGGACCAAGAGATCATTCATACACGCCTGTGCTGAACAAAGGGAGTACAGCATTACCAGTAGGTAAAAAGAAAAGAAATTGAGGAACAGTTATGAAGAAACTCCGTACCTTGTTAACGTATCTGTGATGTGGATATATGGTAACTGAGGAAATTTATGCCCATCTGCGAGACTGCAACAAATCCCATGAGTGTGTAACATCTGCTTCACACGATCTGTTTAGAAGCTTGGTGTTGGTTGACTTAGTTCCCGTGTGTGTGGCAGGTGGACACGCCAAAATATGTAGTTCACAAATATCCCCTTCGAACAGGAATGGCAGTTCAGTTGCTGTAATACACGATCAAATTTTGAGCTAATTCCCTTCATCATACTCCAACAGCTGACTTCGAAACTAATCGTGTGAACCAACCTCAAGTCATTTGACTGTCAATGTGAAGAGGCCGTTGGTGGGTGAAGTTAGCTACGGCAAGGCTACACCAAATTCGAGTAGTGTCTCTGTGTTGTGAACAATAGTGAGGTAGAGCGTAGTTTATAACTATGAAGCTTCTGATAAGTGCCTTGTTTCACGGTGTCGTGGTTATGTTAGTGGAGTTTAAACCCTGATAATGCGATAATTATGAGCCTGGTGGTGAGGTGCTAGTGATGTGAAATCATGCGAGGCCAAGTTGTAGGAGTGCTTAATAAGGTGTAGCTAGTGGAGCGGGTGGCTCTGGAGTTAATGCTTACGCGACTACATTTATTATTTTGTTTCACAGTGCTATGGTTATTCGAATGGAGGTAATGTCAAGAATGCCTAATACGCGTGGGTAACAGTGAGAAGTGGCGGGTGGTTTGCCTGACTGCAAGGCCACATCCAACAGCTACCGAAAAGGTGTGACTAGTACTGTGCAGCGAAGTGGCTATGGTGTTAGCAGCTACTAGTCTGTATATCAGTCTTACGAATGTATAAGAAGTGATTAGAAAAGCTAAATGCCTGGAAATATTGGTGACTGCGAGGGTACACCGAACCCACAGTCGTTGAAAAGGCTTGAAAAGTGTCTGTGGTTTTAGTCGCAACGATTCTACATTCCAGTCTAACGAGTGTGTTAAAATATGTGAATATAAGAGCAAGAGAACGAGTAAGATAGTGACTGCAAGGCCGCATTAAATCCTAGGAGTGCCAAAAATTTGTGTGATATGCAGTGAAGTGTTGGGTAGTGTGAACAGGCGCCCACTGGAATAAAAATTATTTGCACCTAGGAGGAAGGGCAGGTGTGAGGTGGTGGCGGGGGCGGGGCTGGCACATGTCGAGGATGGGTAGCATGTGTGTGCACCTGCCCAATACCAAAGCTGAGCAGGTGAGTCCATAGCGATTTTACTGACTGGTACTGTCTCCATGAATCATCTTTGTAATCAGGAGCATCAGCTTCACCATCACCATCATCATCATATACACCATCCTCATCACCATATAAATCATCCTCATCCCCATATACAATACACTATCCTCATCACCATAAACACCATCATTATTATCATTTACACCATCCTCATTACTGGGTACACCATCCTCATCACCAGATACTCTATCCTCATCGCCACATACTCAATCCTTATCATCATTTACACCTTCCTCATTACCATATACACCAACCTAATGACCATATAAACCGTTATCACCCTAATTACACCATCCTAATCACCCTATACACTCACCATCACCATATACACCATCCTTATCATCATATATGCCATCCTTGTCATCATATACACTATCCTCATCACCATGTACACTATTCTCATCACCATATGCACCATCACTATATACTCAATAACCATCTACACCATCCTCATCATATACACCATCTTAATCATCGTATACATCATCCTCATCACCACATAAACCGTCATAACCATATACACAAACCTAATCATCATATTACAAACCGTCATCATCATACACTATCGCCATCACCATATAGGCTTACACCTTCAACATACCTTGTGCACGGTTGCCAACACTATCGTATTAAGCAACCGCCGCCAGTCCCACCACCACCATAAACAGAACTTACTGTATACAGTACATCATCATCATGACCACCACGAACGCTCGTACCATATACCTGTAAATTAATGAAACGGATCCGAACCTTGCTCCCCTCGTTCCTTTGGCTATGGAACTCGAAAACCTACAGAACTCATTAAACTAATCCTGCATCAGCGTAAGAAGATTGTTGGCCATAATTGTACAGGGAAGGCCAGTAGTCTTTTACAACATCTGGCCTTCCGAACTCATAAAAGCAAGATTCCAACCACTCGCTTACAACGAGATTTGCAAGATCTTTTTTAGGCTTTAATGTAGTTTCGAGACAGTGTTAATGAACAAGTGACCCCGACTGTACCACTGAGGTCATTATTCCTCAACTGCATCATAATCAAAGTCGAATAACACTCTGTAATACTGGACACCATCATTTAGCCCACTTAATGCCATCATCAGTTCACTGCAACAATAGTCTCTTCACCTCGCTCCTCAATGGGAAGTTTGTTACTCCTAGCTAGACATATTATAAGCTGCTTTTTTCATTCCTCCAACTTGTTTTGTATGCATTTTCTCATTTCATCTCTACGCTGCCACTTGGTTACCCATGTATTCGATTCGCTTTTTTATTATACAAAATACATGAGTTCCCGATGTCCATGTTCGTTTTATGATCGTAGGTAGTGTGTGTGTGTGTGTGTGTGTGTGTGTGTGTGTGTGTGGTTAGACAGCTGAGACACACACACACACACACACACACACACACACACACACATACACACACACACACACACACTCTAGTAAAACATAATACCCTTTCTCGTTTCGCGTACGTTTGTGTAATAATTAGGTAAAGAAGAGGTGTTGGGGAGTTAACAACAACATCCGTATTTTCGTTACTAAACCTAACGAAAATACGGATGTTGTTGTTATGCATAATGAAATCCAAGTAGTAAGCATGTCATGGAAAGCGTCTGCGAATTTATCAGTCCCAGACTTCCAGACTCTCGATTGAGTAACTTGGTCTGACATTAACTGAAATAGAATACTGGAGTTGTCCAGACAATGAACGTGGAAATGGTGACAGTATTAATTTTCTCAGGCTCGCATGGTTCTTAGCGCACTAAAATCGTATTGAGTAATCTGGAATAGAGTTCTAGAGTTATCCTATAGGCCATGCAAGAATTAACATAAGTTCCTTCTAACACTTTCATAAGAATGGTCTCCACACAGTTAAGTATATTCGCTTGGCGGTAGCAGTTATTATATGGTTGTCATCGTACTGAAGAGATTAAAAGTCATGACTGCAGCTCTAGGCGGGTTGTTGTTATTGTTGCTGCAACCCCTGGCTCACTTAGGCGTAGACGTGGGCGGGTGTAAGGAGAAGGAAATTCATGGAGTGAGAAATGAGTTTGAATGTCGTGGGAGTGGATGACATTACGGAGATATATAGAGGTTGTTTGTTCGCTGCCAGGTCGACGTGCAGACGAGAGGTTCAGGGTTAAATTCCTGGGCCGTCCACGAGATATGTCAGATCTGTTTTTCTCAGCCATTTCGCACACAGAAGGGAAATAGGAGCCTTGACGAAATTCGACAGCTGAGTGTCATAGTCTGGGAATGTTAGGACGTGTTCCTTGTCAGTCATACTTGTTAGTCATTGCCATTTTGCACCCTTTATGTTGTCTGGGTTGCACTCAGATGGAGCAAATACGGAAGTACATCTGTAGCGTGAAAGAGTTAAAGAGAGAGTTTCTGAATGGGGTAAGAAGCTGAAAGTAACAAGATGCTCTGATCCCGGAGAGGGTGGTCAGGAGTAAATAGCCGCTATATCGCTCTGCTCTCCATCATCAGCCTTCCTTCTTTTAAATAACAGTACCCTCATCGTTATACCTTTCCAATACATCCCTCTCCTTTGGTTTCCTCCTCCCCCTGTCCCCCTCCTTCTGATTCACACACAACCTCTTAATAAGTCTCTCAGTCTCAGTTATCTTCACATGGTTACGCCATCTCAGAGTAGCCTATTTCTTGTAACACTTTCCAAGATATCGATATTAAGATCGCAAGGCTCACGATGTTCCTCATTTATCAGGTATCTTTCCATGTAACTCCCCATGTCCCTCTCAAAAAACTCAATTCCACCCTCGTCACTCTTGACTTGTGTCCTTCCAGCCATGTCCAAACTTCAATTTCATAAGCAGGAGTGGGGTTACAGTACTGTCAAAGAAGTGACTTCTTCGTTTCCATGCTCGTCTTTCCCACTGGCTGCCTTTCTGTGGTCCAGCTACTTTCCTTCTCTGCTAAAAAGCACTTCAGCCTGTAAACGTCCGTCCTTGGTCATCACAGTACCTAAATATTTCAAGACACATACTCCATTTCCCGACCATTCAATCTCACTGAGCACACAGTAAATTTATTCCTCCCAAAGACTATAACATTACTTCTTATTACTTTCACTATAATGAAAGATTATTGAGTGCAAGAGAAAATGCATAAACCTCTTAAATACCGTGACTGTTTTTTTGTTTATTCTTGCTACCTACAGACGATTTTATTGAAATTAGGAAAAACTTTGTAGCTAAGTGAAAGCTTTAATGAAGGCTACATGTTAACCTACTGTTCCCAAAGTCTCCTTGAAGATGAATGAAATTGTGTGAAGGTAGCATGTGCTGCATGTGTTGAATAAAATTACGTCAAACTGGAGGGGTTAAAAGTCAAATAATTTCACACACACACACACACACACACACACACACACACACACACACACACGTATGTTGAATAACGCGCAACACTATAGGGCGAGTTGCCGAAAATGACACCATCGTGCTTCACAGGACATATATATTATGTAACTTCCGCGAGTCATTTTCAGCGGAATAAAATCGACTGTCGTTAACCTGAAATTATAGCTGCAACGACTATGAGAAGGCTCGTATGACTAAACTAAATAAAATCGTCTGGCATTAACTAGAATGGAATGCAGAGGACTCAGGCATGAAAAGTTAATACAGATACGAAGCTACTCCGCGTATAGCACCAATGTCCCCACCTGCTTCTGAGCCCACACTTATGTTCTACAGGTAGTAATGTGTGTGCATTCCATTTGGTTTTGTACAAGTGATCCTCGCATAGTTACATGTAACATTAAAATCAGTGAAGACAATGTCTGAGCCATTTGCGAGAGAGTGCCTGACTTCAAGAGGACAAATTTAAATAAATTAAAGGCAATTGTAGGTGCATGTGACTGGCATCCCATTGTCAAAACTTTAGATATCAATGACGCTTGGAATTTTTTTTACAGAAACTCTCAACAGTGCTGTAAGGTTATGTATTCCAATACGCAACAGAAGGCCTGCCAAACGTACTAAACCCAAATGGTGGAATTCCGACATTAAACATTATCTGGAAGCAAAAAATCCTGCATATAAAAATTATAATACCACAAAGAGCCAAAGTGATGAAAATAAATACGATGCCCTTCGATGGAAAGCCAAAAAATTAATTAAATGCAGTAAGAAAAACCTTGAGGCACATATTGCAAGTATCAGTAAATCAAATCCCAAAGAATTTTTCAATTACATAAGAAGCAGAAAGGTAACAACTCCGACAATCGGTCCGTTAATCACATAACGGTGAGCACCCTGATGATGAAACTATGATGGCGAAAATTCTTAATACTTTCTTCGCGTCAGTATTTACAAAAGAAAATATACATAAGATTCCTGCTGTTTCCCCAATTCCTATAGAAGAAGACAACATAATCATTAACATTACAGTTAGTGATCACGACGTACTACTTGCAGTTAGCACATTAAAAGAAAGTAAAACACTGGGACCGGACAAAATATCTCCACTGTATTGAGGAACTACAGAATGAAATATCAAAGCTTTTGTCAGCGCTTTTTAACTTATTACTTAAGAGCAGTAAGATGCCACATGAATGGAAGCTTGCTAACGTAACCCCAATATTAAAATAAGGCAACAGAGCACAGCCACAAAACTACCTCCCAGTTAGTTTAACATCGGTGATTTGCAAATTGCTTGAAACTGCTATCAGAGACAAGCTTGTGAAACACTTAGAATGAAACAATCTCATCAGAGATTCCCAACATGGTTTTCGCAGTAATCGCTCTTGCCTCACGAATCTGCTGGACTTTTTTAGTGATATACTGAGCATGTATGACGACACTAAATCTGTTGATGTTGTTTACCTCATTTTTCAAAAGGCTTTTAACAAAGTTCCACACAAAAGACTTCTTCAGAAGCTAAAGGCACATGGTTTCAGCGGCAGTGTTCTCGGGTTGGTAGAAGATTGGCTCACCGGACGAAGGCAAAGAGTTGTATTAAACGGAAAAAAGTCAGACTGGATAAATGTCACAAGCGGAGTGCCACAGGGTTCAGTGTTAGGTCCTATTCTTTTCTTAATATATGTAAATGATACTGATGAAGGATTATGTTGTAAAATTCCAAAATTTGCTGACGATACTAAAATAGGTAACAGAGCAGATACAGCACTGCAGACGCAGGCAATTCAGAGAGATCTTGATCAACTTTTTAACTGGGCCCAAGTTTGGCAAATGGATTTCAATATTAATAAATGTGAAGTGTTAAACATTGGCAGTTAAAATGTAAGAGCTAGTTATTGCACGAATAATGTCCAACTTGATAGGGTAAACCATGAAAAAGACTTAGGAGTTATAATAACAAACTATCTAAAACCAAGCAAACAATGTACAGAAGCTGTGAAAAAAGCCAATAAATTGGTAGGATTCATAGGCAGAGCATTTGAATATAAAATATAAATATATCGTCCTCACTTTGTATAATTCCTTAGTACGCCCACATTTGGAGTATTGCATTCAAATTTCGTCACCATATTATAAAAAGGATATGGAAAAGCTTGAAAAAGCACAGTGAAGGATGACAAATATGATACCTAAATTGAGAAATAAACCGTATGAGGAACGTTTAGAAGCCCTGAATCTCTTTACCCTAACTAAACGGAGGTTACGAGGAGATTTAATTAAAGTATTCAAAATATTCAAAGGACATGATAACATGGCTGTCGATAAATACTTCACAGTTGATCACCCGAATTATACTAGAGGTAATGGGTATAAAATACTGTAATTGGCAAACGATTCCAGTCACATGAAGCTATGCATTTCTTCTTTAATTGGGTTGTAAACATATGGAACAAACTGCCCTCCAATGCAGTAAATTGTAATACAGTACTAACCTTTAAAGGTCGCATGGATAAGTTTCTGTTGTCTAACCCCCAGCTTAATATGTTTACTCCTGAATAAAACACTTGTGTATACATATTTTTTTTTTTCTTTATTAGAGCCTGGGTCAATTTAGTAAATGCAAAATGTAGTATATGCACAGACTAGGCTATGCACAGATATCCCTGAGTTAACAGTAACTACCCATACTTTCGACCTGTGATGGGCTGTGGATCACTGAAGGTACCTGTTAGTTAAGTGACCACCATCGGGATTTTTTTTTAATGTACCAGGGGTCACTGCTTCAGGAGGTGACTTGTGTACTTGTCCCACATGGGAAAATTCCTTGTCACAGTGGAGCGAACGGAGCTTGGGCCTAATTGACTGCTACCTACCTTAATAGCACCAGGCAAGGCTGCCGCACCACACCTGAACATCCATACTGTGTACTGTGCAATTTCCACGCTGTGTCCGCAGATGCCACGTTAACTCAACGTACCCATACATAGTGTCATGCGTTAGTTATTTATTCGATTATTCATTTTACTAACTACTTTATGTTTCAGATTATTCATACTGGTAGCTTATAGGTAAAGTATTATAGAATGTAACTTTTTCCTTTTCAGTCTTTCCTATGAAATTTCCATGTCAGTTTTTCCATGCTGCATGGTGTTTTTCTCACTTTTTCTTGCCAGTTTTAACTGGAGGGTTTGGAGGCGCAGGGAGCCTCCTTGCTTTATTATCCTTATCCTTCAGCATGTAGAATTAGATCCCGTAGTCATAGTCTACTCTGTAACAAACAGCCTCGAAAGGATCATAAGGTCTGTTGCTGTTTGCTTCCCTTTGTACTCCTTTGTACTTCTTTGTGTCCCCTGTTGGTTGTGTGTGTCCCCAGTTGGTTGCGTTTGACCCCACTTAGTTGTGCGTTTCCCAGCTGGCTCTGTGTGCCCCTAGCTGGTTTTGTGTGTCCCCAGTTGGTTGTGTGTGTGTCCTCAGCTTGGTGTGTGTGTCCCCAGCTGGGTGTGTATTTCCCCAGCTGGGTGTGTGTGTCCCCAGCTGGGTGTGTGTTTCCCCAACTGGGTGTGTATGTCCCCAGCTGGGTGCGTGTGTCCTCAGCTGTGTGTGTGTGTGTGTGTGTGTGTGTGTGTGTGTGTGTGTGTGTTCTCAGTTGGTTGTGTGTGTCCCAGCTGATTGTGTGTATCCCAGTGATTATGTCTCCAGTGGCTGTACAGTACGTTCCTTCCAGGTGGTTGTGTGTGCCTTCCAGGTGGTTGTGTCAGTTCCAGGTGGCTGTGTTTGCCTTCCAGGAGGCTGTGCGTGTGTCTTGTAGGTGGTTGTGTGTGTTGCCAGCTGGTTGTATGTTTCCTCAAATGGTTGTGGGTCCCCAGCTGGTTGTATGTGTCCTCAGTTAGTTGTGTTTTTCTCAGATGGCTATGTGCGTCCTCAGTCGGTTGTGTGTACTCGATTGTTTCCTCTCAGCTGGTCGTGTGTGTGTGTCCTCAGCTGGTTGTTTGTCTCTCTCTAGTTGGAGTCGTATTCTTAAGGGCTTAGGAGGCTCTCAAATACCCGTTCCTTACCAGTTAACTATCGGTATGTCACAGTAATGTTTTTGTCTCATATGAATTGTATGTTGATATGAAGACATATCAGTAAGATACAAGTGATTAGGGAGGTGTAATATGCAAAACAAATTGCTATGAAGGAGGTGCTAAGAAACCCTTTATGTTCACAAAAATACGATCCCTGGCTGTGTATCCCCCAACTAGAGAAACCGTGCCGAGGTTAACTGATCAAGGGTGGTTATATTGATGACGGAGATAGTGAATGATTATTATAATACTGCTGCTAGTAATGACGATGAATATAAATTCTGTGGTGATGATGATGGTATTGTCAGTAGTGATGGCTGTGATGATTTTTTAAGTATTTATGCTGCTTATTTTATTGACGTTCATACAACTTATGCTTGGGAAAAAGAGATTAGGACAAGGAGGAAGTGGGTTACCATTGGGCGTAGGACCAGTAAGAGGTGGAAGCGAAAAAAGATTGGAGAAGGAGGAAGAGGAGGAGGATGGTGGTGGTAGGGATGGTGGTGGTGGTATTGGTGGCGGTGGCGGTTGTGGTGGTGGCGCTGGCAGTGGCGGTGGTGGAAGCGGTGGTCCCCTACACGACTGCTGCAGACTTTCCTAGGCCATCTCAAATAAACAGAAGTTGGGTTTCATCACTCGAGCAGCGGGCAATCTCACAGTGGCCTTACGGGACTTGGAGTGAGAGATGAAGATGTGGACCGATTATGGAGATACATCAAACTGAGTCCAGCTAGGATAGGGAGCAGTCAAATCCGGAACAGGTTAACTCGGAGCAGTTGAACTCGGACCAGTTGAACCCCACTACTAAGATGATTAGTTTATCATTTGTCTAACCTTGCTCGTTTAACTCTGCTTTGGAGAGACTTTTCGAAATGGAGAGTTTGATATAGCTTTCATTAACTCCTCCAGTACAGGATGTCTCCTCTAAGCTGCCTAGAATTGTCTGAAAATAGCAAAATTATAATAAACATTACATGACTGGACTGAAAATGTTTCTTGTGTTACTACCTTCTTTACCACGAGGGGTTCTTAAAATGAACATCACCATTTTGCCATAGCATAATAATGATTATTATAGTACTACTACTACTACTACTACTACTAATAATAATAATAATAATAATAATAATCTATATCTACTGCCAGACGCCTCAGTTTCATACGGGGTGGCCACAAACAAATCGCCTCCACGTCGCCCTGTCCAATGCCACTTCACTGCGGTGTTCCCAGGTCACCCCCCCCCTCCCTCTCTCATATACCTCTCCACTCTATCCCTCCATCTCATAGTCGGCCTCCCCCCTCCTTCTTCCCCCCCCCTCCACCTCCTTAGCATACACTCCTCGTTAGTCTCTCGCTCTCCATCCATTCCTCATGGCCAAACCACCTTAGTGTATTCCTCCTAAAGCTTTTTATCATATCCACATTCACACCATGGCGCTCCTTCACTTCCTCATTTGTCAGTGCCTCACCGTGTAACTCCACATGCGCCTCTGAAATAACTCATTTACACTGCCCTCACTCTTGACTTCTGTCCTTCTAACAAGGTTCAAGCTTCACTTGCATACGTTAGAGCTGGTATCACAATACTGTCATGCAGTGACTTTTTTACTTTCATGCTTACTTCAATAATAATACTGTAATAATGAAAATAAAAAATATAATGATGATAATAATAATAATAATAATAATAACAAAACAACAACAACAATAATAATAATAATAATAATAATAACAACAACAACAATAATAATAATAATAATCTATCTGTGTATTGCCAGACGCCTCAATCCCGTACGGGATGGCCACAAACAAATCGCCTCCACGTCGCCCTGTCCCCCGCCATTTCAATGCCCTTCTCCCAACTCACACCCCCCTCTCTCATATACCTCTCCACTCAATCACTCCATCTTATCCTCGGCCTCCCCCTCCCTCCCCCCCTCCACCTCACTCGCACTCTCCTCGTCAGTCTCTCACCCTCCATCCTCTCCACATAATAATAATTGATAATAATGATGGTAACAATACCAATAGTAGTAATAATTATTATAAGTATAATGTAAACATCAACAATAATGATGATGATAATAACAATAATAATAATAATAATAATAATGGTTTTCATCATCACTCTCATCATCATTATCATCATATCATAATTACCATCATCATAATATCATCATCATAATATCATCATCATCATCATTATCATCATCATTATCATCTTATCATCATTATTACCATCATCGTAACATCACCATCATCATAACAACAACAACAACAACAACAATAATAATAATAATAATAATAATAATAAATAATAATAATAATAATAATAATAATAATAATAATAATCCATCCATCCATCCGTCATCCAATCCCACGTTGCCCCATGAGTGGTGTAGAAGCCCGGGGCTAGGCAAGTTGGTCCTGACATTTAAGATGAGAGTGACCGGCCTCATTCATCCCTGAGTGGCATTACTTGTGCAATAAACCCCAACCATCCCTTGGATATAGACCTTCACCGGCTCAGTCCGACTGGAACACCTCAATTACCCACTAAACCACCAGGTGACAAAATAATAATAATAATAATAATAATCCCGTAATGATGATGATGAGTGACAGCTAAATGGTTTCCTGTACACAAAGAAACCATTTACTACGCTGGGTGGTAACCATATAACCAAATTTTGAAGACTGGTGGTTTAGTGGGCAATTACGGCACTCCGGTCGGATTGAGCCGGTGAAGGTTTATAACCAAGGAGTGGTTGGGGTTTATTGCTCGCGTAATGCCACTCAGGGATGAGTGAGGCTGGTCACTCTCATCGTAAATGTCACGGCCAACTTGCCTAGCCCCGGGCTCCTACGCTCCTCATGGGGCAACGTAGGATTGGATGATGATGATGATAATAATAATAATAATAAGAAGAAGAATAAGAATGGTGGTAGGTGGTGGCGACCACCATCCACTCACTTGATGCAGTGCTGCCTACTTCTCTCGTAACCTTTATCATTCTGTTTCTGTCTGTCCTTCTGTTATGAGTCCATATTATAATTACAAATCATAATAGATAGATAGATAAATAGATAGATAGACAGCTCTATGCGAGCCTGGGAATGGGAAATGATCTTGCAAATTACACTGAGGAAAAGCTGACGACAGATTACGAAGTAGCCAGTAAGGAGATGATGCAGTTAGTTGTCAGCAATTTGCCAGGTGAACAAAGCCTTGTTGACCATACACACACAGACACACATACTCACACACAGGCTTCTAGAACTTTCCAATCACAGGGAACACACGTGATACGACTCCTGTTTCACCAGAATTTAGGAAAGAGAGCTCAGATGGAGGCTAGCCATAGAACAGGCAGGTCGTAGGGAGAAGGGCTTAGCAACTTGGAAGAGAGAGAGAGAGAGAGAGAGAGAGAGAGAGAGAGAGAGAGAGAGAGAGAGAGAGCGAGACAGGGAGACAGGGACTCTACTCATACTCACTCGTGAGTGAGACTTGTTAATATTTCCAAGACAAATAAAAATAGTCCCATACTCTATTCTTTACCTCTCCTTGTCATTGAATGACAAATGGGAAAGAAGATTATCTACTTACAAAGCTACTCAAGTATAACAACCGCTCGTCCACAAGTCTAATATATATAACTTCTCTACAAGTAATTACAAAGTCTTTTATGACACTTCTCTCTTCCTGTTTCTCACCATTGTCCACTCACTTGATGTAATGCTACCTACTTCTTTCATCTTTAGCATTCTTTTTCTGTCTGTCGTCATCTCTTCCTAGTTCTTCCATCTTTCCTGTCACTTATATTACTTGTCTTTTCTTTTCAGGAGGCTTTACATTGAGTGACAATCCTAATGGTTTCCAGTAAGCCAGGAAACCATTTACAAAGCTGGGCGGTAACCATATAACCAACCCGCACGTTTTCCCTACGTGTCAACAAATGGGTTTGCGGAGGGTTAGTGCCCCTCCCCTTTAAACAACTAATTCAAGACAAACGGCCACCCCTTATGAGATTATGGCGTCCGGCTATAGATAGATTGATATTATAATCATCATCATCATCATCATCATCATCATCATCATAATAATAATAATAACTGGTTACCCACTTTCTTATTGTGTAGCCACAATAAGGAAGCTTCGCCATTACTACTTATGATTTATGGAGGATGAAATGTTGACATCGTAAACAAGTCTGTAACCTTTAAAAGTAGCTCAAGGCCATTCATATCTGGAACATGTACTTACATTAACCTAAGATAGCTTCTTCTGTAATATCAACAAGATCTGAAGACAAAGGTGTGGAAGTTATAAATGAAGCATGGGTACAGTTTACATTTGCCTCATTAACTGGCTAACTGTATGGTTAACTGTAACCATATTCCATTCAGATAATAAGAGGGACCACAGCTATATTTCTGTCAAGTTACAGATTTACAGCTTTTGTGGTTTTCTCTAAATCGTTTTACAAAGAAAACACAGCAGATTTGAATTCGGTACAATCCACTAGACTAACCCTTCCGTGGTCGCCGGCGTCGAATGACGTTTAGCCAATAAATGGTTGCAGGCGTCATTTGAGTGCGGCCTATAAAAAACTGCGAAAGTTTTTGGGAAGTGAACGAACATTCTGAATGTCTTCAGACTAACCTACACTACACTCTTATACACCTCATCAAGCCAGTTCAGAGCCTGCTGCTGTGATGAGTGGATTTTCGATTTTTTTGCTCCTGGCCATGCCTAAACAAGCACAACTACACCCATTATCTCGACCAGGCAAAAAGTATCATCTTTGTTCTCTCTTGCCAATCACACACAACCACCTGTTTATGATTATGAATTAATACAGGCACAAAAAAAAAAAAAAATACATGATAATAATTGAAAAATACATTTTTGTCTTGATATCTTTACCTATTTGCTCAGGTTTGTTGTACTGGTTTGGATCATTCGATGAAGTGTGACTCGTAGAAAACTGTGAAAACTTGCGGGAAGTGAACGAACATCTGGGACATGAGACTGACCTTCACTTCACGCTCTCACTGTCTCACAGTCACACCCCATCTGTCAGTTCACCACCTGCTGCCAGGACGAGTGAATGTACGATTTTTTCGCTCGTGGCCATGCCTAAACACACATAGTTACATCCATTATCTTGACCCAGACAGAAAATATCATCGTTCTCCTGCGTTGCAAAACACACACAACCACCCTGTTTACGATTATAGATAAACACCGGCATAAACAAAAAAAAGACATGAAAATGAAAGAAAAAATAATTTTGTTTGGTATCTTTACCTATTTGCTCAAGCTTGTTGCTTTAATCATTTTACATATTCTTTGCCTTTCACAGGTTTAACAGGATAGTTTTCAGTGTTCACGCGATGCTTTCGTGGGTGGAAAGAACTTCCTTCCCTTCCTGCTAATCAGCTCATGGGAGGTGCGAATGGCAGGTCGTCTCACAATTCTAACCTTGTAAAGTGTTGGGAAACATCCAGCTGTATCCTTTTTCCTTACCCAGCCAGAAAATATCATACTTTCCCACACTCAAGACAGACAGAGAGCAACATATATTGCGAAAATAACGAGGTAAAATGATAAAGGTGAACATGTTATTACAGAAAAAATGTTTTCCTCCGTCTGTAAACGTATTTATCAGGACCCATATACATATAGGGTCCTCTAACACCTTTCCACTACGGAGATTTACTGACGTCACGCTTGAGACAGGACACTCCCCCCATTTCTCCCCACCCACCATCTCCCTTGGGACCTCAGAGGGAGGCCTCAAGTCGCGGTGAGGTGCAGCTGTCATCCTCCATACTCACCCCTCCCACACACAACTCTGTTCCCCACACACGTTTCCTCAATTCAAATGATTGTTTAACTTCTCCTTTCTCATATTTAAAGGTACATGATTTACAAATAAACACAATATACTCTAATAGTGACATTTATTAGGATACATGGATATCATCTTGTTATAAATGATACCGGATGTTTATTGGTACTGCTACCGGTATTGACTATATGTTACTATGCAGGCTTCATTTCCTTAACTTCGACATCTTACTCTGCAGCTTTCGTGTCGAGTTAGCCAAATTTCTGTTTAATACCCGCATCCTGAAAAAATACTCGGTATCGAACAAAAAGACTAATTACTTCAGTAGGAAGAGACACATGCCTATATATTAGTACTGACAATGCCTTGCCAGTTGTCTTTTAAATTACCGTTGGTAAGGCTTAGGTTTTATGCTGGTTTTAAGCCACAGTATGTCAAATGTATCTATTCCGCATATATCATGGAGAGAGAGAGAGAGAGAGAGAGAGAGAGAGAGAGAGAGAGAGAGAGAGAGAGAGACTGCGTATATACCAAATCGTTAATTATAAGTAACAAATCTCTTAATCCGAGCTATTAAATATATGTGAATGTATTTCATATACTCTTTGTGGCTTCATGTATAAAAAGCTATATAGTTTTTACGAATTATTCACTCTTTGAGAACGAAAAGTGGCTGTATAAATCATTTCCAACGACCTGGCACCGTTGTTTTTGCGACCTGGAAGGGAGGGAGGGAGGGAGGGAAGGAAGGGGGGGAATGATAACATACTTCTTGCCAAACGCTTCCAGATGGAATTACTACGTTACGAACCTGCTTTAAACAAATACATTCTGCGATATACCGTACTTAATTTTCAACACTTCTGCTTTCTTGCTAGGGTACTCAGTAATGGTTACCTACAGTAAGTGGGTAGAACAAAATAATGGTGGGTAAATATGAATACTAGCAACTCATACTAGTGCGGTGGCCAGTTGCCTCAATTTATATTACCTGGGCTGGTAAATGCAATGCACCACGTGCTTTTCCACATTTCTGCAAGCACTAACCCCGTGAGGGGCGATATACTGTACAGCTTATAAAGAGCAAAGCCCACCATATACAGGGATATGCACCTACGCAGAGAGAGAGAGAGAGAGAGAGAAAGAAAGGGGAAGGGACTTAACATTTAATGAAGCTGATGGCAGATTCAGCGATGGCAGGGCGTGCTCTTCAAGGCGTATTTGATTTTTTGGAATATGCAGTTTGAGAAGTTCATATTTTAGATTTCTTTTATAAGCACTTTGATTAAAGTGAAGGCTGCAGATGCGAGCAGTATTCGGATTAATTGTGTCTTTCCTCTTGCACAGATGAATCCACTTACGTCTAATCTCTTCATCTTTGGGGAAAATATGGAAATTTATATCCCCACCTTTCTTCAGTAAAGAGTTACAGCCAAACAATGCACAATTGGTAGGCATTATTTCACTGGGCACATACAATGGAATAAAGTGCAGGTGACAGAGGTGACCTGTTTGGCGCCGTGACCCCTGAGCAACTGAGTCTACTTCTCACTATATGGCAACCCCTTCTCGGAAGACCTCACCTGGTGTCTTCGCCATGACCGCAAACGCGACGCGTTTTGGGGTCGGTATGGTTAGACCCTGTATGAATATGGGTCCTGGTATTTGTTTCTGCAGTGTTTCTTTATTCGTAATAATTAGACATTCATAGTTTTGAAACTGCATTATAATTCTATTTTTAGCCATGCACGTGGTGTGAGAGCGGCAAGTTGCTACTCAACTTCACTATTGCTAATCAGATCTGACTCTCCACTTTCATTTCCCGTGGGAGAGCCTAGCCTCTTGGGACGGGCAATTTTCTTATTTAGGACTAAAAATTCATCCTTTTCACTCCCTTTTTCAAGCATGGGCACAACAATAACGTAAAAAAAACTCGACACTACCGTAAACATATTTTATATCAAAGAGGTGAAGTGTATATATATATATCTATCTATCTATATATATATATATATATATATATATATATATATATATATATATATATATATATTATTGAGTCAATCCTAACATTACTATGTACTGAAATTATTCGATATAATCATATCTAATATATGCACAACATTTCAGCACCATTTACATTGTTTTGGGGGGTAAAAAATATATATATATATATATAACAACACGTGCGATGTTGCAGTGCGACAGCACCTCTTGGCAGCGATATCGGTTGCCGATATTTCTGTAAATTTCGCGTTCCATTGCAAGCCACAGAATGGGTCTAGGAAGCTGAGATTTGCACTGTTAGGTGCGTCTGAACTTTCTCTTCATCATGGCAAGAAAAAAAAAATCAGTTTTCGAAACTTCAGAAAATGGCTCTGGCGTCGGCCTGGGGTGCATGTAAAATTCCGGACCCACGGCCATGGAGGGGCTAAATGGCAATATAATCAGCCAAACTTCTCAGCAAACTTTTTTATCATAGGATTTTCAACCTGATAGCTGCATCTCAAATAGTTTTTGAGGTATTTCAATTTTAGATATGCAATTTTTGCACCAGAAATGACTATATGACCTTCAAAAAAAGGCCGTCATTTATATTTGGCACAAGTACTTAGGTTACTCTAGGGAACCTCCCTGTATAATATCATCAGGATCTAAGGAAAAGAAGTGCAAAGAAAAATACTACTACTAAAACAATAGACTTCGCCATATATATGGCGATGCTTAATAATAATAATAATGATAAACAAGTGGTGCCAGGTACAACAAACCTAGCCTGACAGCAGTTATTTTATTTTCAACTGTTTTCAAGATATAGTTCCCTGAAATTCTGTGATCTTGCATTTGACCTTCCATGGTCACTCAAGGTCAAAGATCATGGTGCCCAATGAAACCCCATCCGGGAGTTCCTGTATCCTGATAATAGTAAATATGTCTGTCTCCAACCGGTTTCATCTTAGAGCCCTATGAAAATCCGTGACCTTGATTTTGACCTTTCAGGGCCATTCGATTACCTCCAAAACTTAATCACTTCCTTTTGGGACCAGTGCCCACATATCCCGAATGTTTCATGTAATTTCATTCTGCCGTTTTTCCGTAGTGTTGTTAACAAAGAAACAAACAACCAAAAACAATACCTCGCCGGACTCCGTCCGGGCGAAGTAAAAATCAGCAACTATAAATGTTCAGCAAAGAAGTCTGTTGTTATACTGATGGTGAAGAGAGTGTGCACAGACACTATGGTCATAAAATTAGTGAGATTGAACATGGTGGATTGTGAAAAGATTATATGAGAGTGGGACTGGGACGAGGCGTGGTAGACCAAGAAGTATCAGGGGATGCAGTAGACTTGATGAACTGTGTACGAAGAGACACATAAAAAATATTTGGCATTTTATTTTCTCTAGCCTATATATAATCAACTCAATTACTGCTTGACAGAGGTACGTGAGCACACATTTGAAGAAAATATTCAGAAAATATAGGCAGATGGTTAGGTCTGTTAGGTGGAGCTAGCAATTTGGGGGCTTGAATGATGTGTGAACGATTGTCAGATCAGTCTGACTCGGCATGCTGTTGATAGTTCTCTCACTTTCTTACTTTCTTCTTCTTTTTAATTCCTACGTTACCTGCCGCAGATGATTTCAAACTGTGGGCACAAATTTTACAGTCAGTTCCCAGAGGCCCAGCAAACTCCTGCCTCATTTTAGCTGTCTCATTTAGCTTTGTGTGAGGGTATTAGCAGGGGTTTTGATGATATGCACTTGTAAAAAATCATCAGCTTGTTTTATTTACATTCAAATTATTAAACTGCTATCGGCCTCAATCTGGAGTCGAACTTGCGTCTTTTCGTATAGCGGATAACTTCTTTACCGATTTAACCACCACCTCTCCTCTGATGATAGTACGAATGAAAACATAAGTTTTCGTACAGCATAGGATAATAGAGATTGTTTATCATTCAGTTAGTGGCATGCATCTTTTGGCATTATGAATAAAATTGTCTTGCGGTAGAAAAGGTAAATATAAAGTCATATAGTACTGAGGATCACAGGATTAAACAAAAATAAAAGTGAGAATGAATAGCATGCGTCACAGCCTTCTTAACATTGACATGATATGCATAGCAGTATAACTGATGATAAAACTATTTAGCTATAGTTGTCCATCTTGACTTTGTGGAAGTTTTCTTTCTTTTGCGGCCTGTTTTTCGTATCTCAGTGATATAATAAGGCGACACTTGGGCTTAGTAGCTTTTCTATAGCACTTCCTCGCTTCCAGCAAAATATTCTAGCAATAACTCTCAGGCTTCTGTGACTAACTCTCAATTGAAACCAGTCATCTAACGTTATCTGGAATAGAGTACTAAAACTAAGCCATGAGGATTAATTTCTTGTTACAGTTCAGCATTCAAGATAGAATAGGTGCATTTTTAGGCTAGGGGGACAGACTAACTGTCAAGAGTAGCAGTGTTCAAACTTGGCGGGTGAGTCACTGAGCCACACTCTCACCATCCCTTCCGCGTTCGCTCCCCTCCATTGCACCATTCCCTCCACGCCATCTTCTTTACTATCCTTATCTTATTCTATTAATTTAGTTTCTCTTGCAGGAGCTGCCAGGCATAGACCAGCTGCCTACTGCAGTAATTTCTCATATGTTTCTTATTCCTCCCGTCATTCCCTCCCTTCCCTCTTCTTCCTGCCACTCCCTCTTTCTTCTTTTTCCCGACACTCCCTCTTACTTCAACCACCCCCTCTTACCTCCACCACTCCCTCTTCCTCCAGCCACGCCCTCTGCCTTCCACCATTCCCTCGCCTCCCTTTTTCTCCCTTTCTTTCGTCTCCATTTTTCTCTCCCTCCCCTTCTCCCTTCTTCCTGTCACCAACTTTTTATCCCACCACTCTCTCTCTCTCTCTCTCTCTCTCTCTTCCGCCACTCCCTAGGGTCCACTCATCACCTGATTCCTCTTACGTCATCACGATACTCGCGCCACCACTCCCCTTCATCTAGTAGTCCTTGTTTCAGCTCCATCTCTTCGACCACACACACACACACACACACACACACACACACACACACACATCTTAAGTTGACGTTCTCACAGTCGCGTCTTCTCACTTATTTCTTTTCGGCTACAATATATGATTTAATTCAGTCGGGAGTGAGTCATAAAAGTGTGGTTGTTCACACTGTTCACACTGGTACCATGAACTTATCATAGTGGCGGGAACATAATTTTTTTATTCCAGCTAACGTCAGATGATTTTACTGATCTGAAAGCGAGTCCTACCGAGCCTATTAGTGATAACTTACTTGACACGTAGTTCTCTCTTGAATTAAATCATTCCTTTCTGCAATCATTTATTCCTTGTTGTTGTTGTTATTCTGTTTGCTTTAACTAAGGTTAAAATTAAGGTCTCACTCTATGAATACTGAACTGTAACAAAAGATTAGCTTTAGAGTATGATACTACTCGCTAAAATGTGCTATAGGAAGAATGTAGAGCCGTTGTATTGTATTATTTTGTTATCTAGTTACGGGATACAAGCAACGAAAAGACGAAAATCTCCGTCAAGTTAAGACTGAGGAACTAGTCAGTAATCGGCAGGGACTTGCGGAGTTACACACAGAAACAATATCAACAAGACCCTGATAGGAATGCAGGAGCCTGACAATCACTAATTTGTTTATGTAATCGGTATAAGTTTCATCATCATCATCACCGTCGTCGTCATCGTCGTCGTCGTCGTCGTCGTCGTCGTCGTCGTCGCGATCAATATCAGTATCAACATATACAACGTCTTATTAAATAAAAGTGTGCGGTAGTTAATCCTTATATCCCGGGAGCTTTCTCAGTGGTGACTAAAATTGTTTGGCACTTGCCAAGGTAAAAACACGTCATGAGCCACCAACCACCAACACTAACACGCTATTTCTCATTAATGTATATTCTGAAATAGAAACTCAAATGGACAAACGTCTGAGAATTATCAACAGTATGCCCTGTGAAAGGTGCCATAAATCCATGCAGTGTTCATACAGTCCTCCGAAATTCACGTTCAGAGAATCCACACAAAAAGCATACTTCATGATGCCCATGATAAAGACCATTCCATGCATTGCCAAATTATTAACGGGGTGCAACCGTTACCACGTGCACCTCCAGTCTAATTTTACTCATCTATATTTGCCCTTCATCAGTTCGTAAGCCTTTGCTTCCGTATTTCGGTCAAAAGTCGTCAGGAAGAAATCCCTACGTGTGTGAAGTCAGGGCAAGAAGTATTTAACCGTTTTATGGCTAGAACAGCTAAACTACTCTATTCCAGATAACACCAAGTGATTTTTATTCGGTTAAGAGAGACTGATGAATGTAGCTAACGAAAACTTTATTCACATCAGCTGCAGCGACGACCCCAGGTCATTCTTACTGGAGTATCGGAGAAGACAGATAAAAGTTTGTCACAAAGTGTTTGAAATACACTTTTTTATGTCACTGTAAGAGTTCTCCTATATCGACGTTAACATTATTGAGGATTTCTCCGACAAACATGTGGAGATTTAAGGCTGATTTGCCTACTGTAGCCAGGTAAAATGACATATCATAGGGAAGGCAAAAACATTAATTGGAGTGTACGCAATAAAGGAATAGCAGGAAATTGCGACAGGGAGGGCGAGTGTGGCTGTAATGGTGGGAAATGAAGGGATGTTTTGCTGGTGTTCTGTTCTTCCATTACTCATCACCACCTCAGAAACAACTCCTTTGTTCTACATCCAGGATACCTGGAATTTTTTTTTTTTTTTTTTTTTTTTATGCGAGGAAGAAGGAACCAAAGGCCATGAGCCCGCAGTAACAGTTCCCTCCAAGAGAAAAACAAAATACAATAGAGAGCCAAATTCAAGATCCGATCATTTTGAGATGCCTGGACACACTGCGTTTGAAAGACTGGAGATCATAGGCAGGAGGAAATACAGACAGAGGGAGACAGTTCCAGAGCTGACCTGTTGCATGAATGAAAGACTGGGAGTAACGGTTAACTCTTGCATTAGAGAGTTGGACAGAAAAGGGATGAGAGTTTGCTGCCAGACGGGTGCTACGCGCCCGTCGTAGAGGTGGAGGAATGCAAGCAGACAGTTCAGAGGAGCAGTGACCATTAAAGTAGCGATAGAAAAGAGATAAAGATGCAACAGTGCGGCGAAGAGACAGAGGTTGAAGGGAGTCAGTAAGAGGAGGAGAGTTAATGAGACGAAAAGCCTTTGACTCCACCCTATTGAGAAGAGCTGTATGTGGGGAGCCTCCCCACACATGAGAGTTGTACTCCACACAGGGGCGGATAAAACCCCTGTATAGAGTCAACAATTGTGCAGGGGTAAAGAAAGAGCGGAGTCGGCTTAGCACACCCAATCTCTTGGAAGCAGATTTTACAAGAGATGCAATATGATCTTTCCAAGATAAGTCCCGAGTAAATGAAACCCCAAGCATGTTCAAGGATGATGCAGGATTAATCTGAATATTATTAAACATTAGTGGGTATACCTGTGGAAGATTTTGTCGGGTTGATAGGTGTAAGAACTGAGTCTTAGAAGCATTAAAGACAACCATATTATTTTTACCCCAGTCAGAGATATGAGCCAAGTCAGACATTAGGTGTGCCATAGCCTCATCCCTTGTTTCTTGAAGTAACTGTTGAGATGGGCGTTGCGGGAACCGAATGGAAAGGTGAAGGGTGGAGTCATCAGCGTATGAGTGGATAGAGTTAGATGTACAGCTTAGAAGATCATTGATGAATAAAAGGAAGAGAGTTGGTGATAGGACAGAGCCCTGAGGAACACCACTGTTGATAGATCTAGGAGAAGAACGATGGCCGTCTACGACAGCAGCTATAGAACGACCAGAAAGGAAGCTAGCGATGAAGGTACAAATAGAAGGATAGAAACCGTAGGAGGGCAGTTTGGAAATTAAAGATTTATGCCAGACTCGATCGAAAGCCTTTGAGATGTCAAGTGCAATGGCAAAGCTTTCGCCAAAGTCCCGAAAGGAGGATGACCAGGAGTCTGAAAGGTAGGTGAGAAGATCGCCAGTGGAGCGTCCCTGACGGAACCCATAGACGATCGGAAAGAAGGTTGTGATAGGAAAGATGCCTTAAAATTTTTTTATTAAGAATTGACTCGAAAACTTTTGAAATACAGGACGTTAAAGCAATTGGACGATAGTTCGAGGGTTGGGAGTGGTCACCCTTCTTTGGGACTGGCTGAATGAGAGCAAACTTCCAGCAAGAAGGAAAGGTACAAGTTGACAGACAAAGGCGAAATAGTTTGCCTAGGCAGGGTGTAAGCACAGAAGCAGTTTTTGAGAACAACAGGAGGGACCCCATCAGGCCCATATGCCTTGTTAGTACTGAGGCCAGTAATGGCAGAAAATACATCAACTGAAGAAATTTTAATGTCAGCCATGAGGAAGTCAGAGGGGGGAAGTGATGGAGGAACAGCACCGGAATCGTCTAAGGTGGAATTGGAGGAGAAAGTCTGTGCAAAGAGATCTGCTTTATCAGTAGAAGAAATAGCTACAGAACCATCAGAGTAGAAAAGAGGAGGGAAGGATGATGAGGTAAAGTTGTTAGAAAGATTTTTGGCAAGGTGCCAGAAGGAGCGGGAAGAATTCGAGTTGGAGAGTTGAGAGCATTTAGTATGGATGAAATTATTTTTAGTAGAGCGAAGAACAGACTTAGCACGATTCCGGGCAGAAACGTAAAGATTATGTGATTCAGGGGTGGGTTGGCTTCGGTACCTTTTGTAGGCCTTCTCCTTGTTGCGGACAGCATTAGAACAAGCGTGATTAAACCAAGGCTTTCTTGCGTTAGTCAAAGGATATGAGAAAGGAATGTATGCTTCCATGCCCGAGAGAATAACCTCCGTAATGCGCAAGGCACACTCAGATGGCTCATGGCCATGGAAGCAATAATCATTCCAGGGAAAATCAAAGAAGTACTGCCTGAGGGCCTCCCAGTCCGCAGCTCCAAAATGCCAGAGACGACGTTTCCCTGGAGGGTCCGCAGGCCGTACTGGAGCGATAGGACAGGTTAAGGTAATAAGGTTGTGATCGGAGGAGCCCAACGGAGAGAAAAGATTAACAGAGTAAGCTGAAGGATTAGTTGTGAGGAAGAGGTCAAGTATGTTGGAGCTCTCTCCAAGGCGGTCAGGGATACGGGTAGGGTGCTGTACAAGCTGCTCTAGGTCATTAAGGATAGAAAAGATGTAGGCTTGTTCACCAGGTGGATCCGTGAAAGGAGAGGAGAGCCAAAGGTGGTGGTGAACATTGAAATCTCCAAGAATGGAGATTTCAGAGAAAGGAGAAATGGACAGAATGTGTTCCATCGTAGAAGTAAGATATTATATAATGGCTGAAAATCTTACTTAAAGCTTTTGTTTTTAACTATGTGGTATATTATGCGGGTATTTGTTTTCCCCTTATTTTTCCATCTCTGTAAATCAAGAGGTAACCGTTAATCTCAGTTTTTCATATACACAACTGCTCAACTCGAGAACAGTCGTCTGTGCGTGTTTTGCCCTGCTGGCTACGCTCAGTCTTACAAACGTAATGTGTCCATGCATTTAAAATAAATGATTTATGGGGGGGGGGATTTCTCGTCTATTTAATCGAAAAAGAGATCTTACGCCTTTGAGTACATGTTTCTACCTAGTTTATCATCCAATCCTTCAGTATATACCCCATTTGGGGCGTAGGGGCTCATTTCTTATGTAGCACACCCGACTGCACCTCATCCCACTAGATCACCAGGCGTCCATTTGGTTATATGGTTACCACCCAGTGCGATAAATGGTTTCATGGGCCATAAAAACTATTTGTCATGTCATTTGCTAAACAAAATGGAAAGAGTGTACGCCGTGTAGTCAGCAACCCAGTTGTGCATTACATTTTGCAACACAAGGTCTTTGAAATGTGTATATCCTATTATAAACCTTTTACTTCATTGTCACTCATTAAAATGAAATATAATCTTTTAAAACTACCCTGGACTTAATTACTTAGAAATACCCGACACAAGGTTACATGGAGATATGTCGCTCAAACCCAGTTTCATTAAACGTAGGAGTCTCGAAACCTCTTTTGCTGAATGCACTTTCAAGGACGTGTTAGATTTTCTCTCTTTGACCGGAACCATTCTAGTTCTTTGTTCCATCCAATACCAAGCAGTTTTATCTGTCTCCGTGAATCATAGAAGTCCCCATCTATTGTTGTAGATGGGGTCGCCCGCCATCCTTTCAATCGATATAGTGTTACCTTTGGTGATTCTGGACTGAACGACAAGCCAAATGGTTTTTTGTAGACCAGGAAACATTTACTGCGTTAGATGTTAACCATATAAAGGATGCCTTCTAAGCTATCTAGTAGGTTAAAGCTATCCAACCTAATGTTTCCCATAAGGGTTTAGATCCAAGGGCTGCTTGGGGTTTGTTGCTCATTTTGACACCTATAGACGAACTACCTGTGTCTCCTGTCTTTACTTTTAGGTCTGATTGACTGTACCAGGAACCCTTCGCTCCTTATGGGACAATAAATGCTTGAATGACGCACAGAAAGAGAGAAATAGAATCACAGTAGCCTGGGAAGGTTAATATTGTCATCATTAATCCTCTCTTGGTCGAAACAAGTTAGTATATTATTCCAGTGAACGAGAAACGATTTTATTAATCTGAGAATAAGTCTTAGGAATCTGAAAATGTTAACCTGAAGTGTCGCATTTACGATGCAAATGAAAAATATAGGCGAAACAGTGGGTGGGGAGATTATTAGAGGCCATAGTAGTTTGTTATCTTGAACTCTGACTGGGCTCTGTTTTTATGGTATACAGAGTTAAAATTAAGAAAAATTCTCTCTCTCTCTCTCTCTCTCTCTCTCTCTCTCTCTCTCTCTCTCTCTGTTTACTGTAATAACTGTTTGGTTGGCTGATAAGTCTGTGGTATGTGGCCGCACTTATGACCATTCTTGGCATACGGGCAGCATATGCAAATATATTTTTGAGACAAATATTGGATATCATCGCGTTGCAAGTAACTGGTGTTAACATTTGTAGCAGCGCGTGTGGTTGCTTGTTTACGTGTGTATCTATGTGTGTCTGTCACTCTGACTGCCTCTCTGTCTGTCTTGTATGTGTGTTGACAAAATTACATTGTTTATAAAATTATTTTAACTAAATTTAGTGAAATGGTTGAAGGATAGCCCTGAGGAACCTTACTGATTTGAGAACAGTATGTCAAGAGTCAAAGTCACTGGACAAAATTAATTTAAACATTTTTATCCAGTTTTGACCAAACTTGGGGGAAGGGCTGAGGGTAAGGCAAGAATGAATGAGTCAGTTTTGAGAACGGTAAGTCAAAGGTCAAGGTTATAATGCAAGATCAATGTTCAACTCGTGTGCGTATTTGATTGCTAATATAATGATTCAGTTTTAATCCATTTTTAGCCAAACTTGATTAAATGGTTGTGTTAGACAAGGAGTAAGCTCATTGATTTTGAAAACGCTAGGTGAAAGATCAAGGTCACAGGACAAGGTCAACTGAAAGTTTTGTTTTTTCCCCGATTCTGACCGTATGTCATGGGACGATTGAAGATAAGAAGGTACGGGTTCGACTTTGAAGACAATCAATCAGAGGTCAAGGTCACAGGGAAAGGTCAAAGGCCAAGATTACTAGGCAAGGTCAACTTATACAGTTCTAATCTGCTTTGAACCAAACTTACTGGATGTGTTAAGGGCCAGGCAAGAACAAAGGGATTCAGTTTTTTGAATAATCATTCAGAGGTCAAGATCACAAGGCAGAGTCAAAATTTGACCCGTATGTGTGTGTGTAAAGTTTTGATCTGACCTAAATCAAACCTGATGGATAAGTTGAGGATCACCCAAAAGGTTGACCTGGTATTTTTTAGAACAATATGTTAAGGGCCTCAATACATGGAAAGGTCATCTTTAAAAGCTTTTATCCAGAACAGACTAAACTTTATGGGAGGGTTTAGGTTAAAACAAGGATAAAGATATTCGATTTGGGTACAGTCAGTCAAAAGCCAAGGCTAAAGGGAAAGGTCAGCGTTCAGTGTCATCGGGAGAAATCAGATCATTTTTTTTTTTTTTTTGATCTGAAAGAAAGTCAGTGGTATGATTAAGGGTTAGAGAAGAATGAAGGAATTCGATTTTGAGACTTACAGGGCAATGTCAAATATTCGGCCCCAAGGAGAGTTGGTGGTCGCAGATGTTGCTCCCCTTGTGTGCTCTTTATTATTTCCAGCATCTCACCTGTATGCATACTAACTTTATTCACCGACTTTAATACCAAATCAACTCTGAACGGGCTATACCTAGCATACTGGCATAGATATAGCGGGTATTATAGTTTTAAATTATAACTTGCCAGCAGTTATCTTGTCTTTGCCGTTTATTTTCGGTAGTTCAGTGACAGAATAACATTACCACGGCTCTTCATCCATTCCATAGCACCTCTTCGTGACTAGCATCATATTTTTGTGTTAATCTCATGTTATAGTTCAGCATTCTAGATAGAGGGGGATGTCAGTTTTAGGCCAAGTTGGAAGGGGCAGAGTAAAGTACACAAGTAGTGATGTAAGGCTTAGAAAACTATCTCATGTGTGGTAGGTGGAAAGTTGATATCGGGAACGGTTACCCTGATGCATACCCAGAATCTGAATATGAAAAACTGTTCTGTTCTCCATTGAAGGGGTGGTGATGGTGATGGTTCAAACCTTTGTTCACAGATGGTGGCGGTGGTGGTATAATCCCTTGGTCACAGCTGGTAGTGGTGGTGATATAAACCCTTATTCACAGGTGGTGGTGATGATGGTGGTGCTATAAATCTGTGTTCACAAGTGGTGGTGGTAATGGTGGTGATGGTACAAACCCTTGTTTACTGGCGGTGGTGGTGATACTCGTGGTATAAACCCGTGTTCACAGGTGGTGGTAGTGTAAAAGTTTAAACTCTTGTTCACCGGTGGTGGTATAAATCCTAACTCACAGATGGTGTTAATGATGGTGATACAAACGTATCAACCTTTGTTCACAAGTGGTAATGATGGCGGTGGTATAAACGTGTAAACCTTAGTTCACAGGTGGTGGTGGTGGTATAAATCCTTATCCACAGGTGGTGGTGATGGTACAAACCCTTGTTGACAGATGGTGGTGGTGGTGGTGGTGGTGATATAAATCCATATTGACAGGTTGTGATGGTGATGGTGATGGTATAAACTTTTGTTCACAGGTGGTGATGGTGGTGGTGTATAAATTGTTGTTCTCAGGTGATGGTATTGGTGGTGGTGATAGTGCTGGTGGTATAAACCCTTGTTCACATGCGGTGGTGGTGGTGGTATAAACACTTGTTAACAGGTGGTGGTGGTGGTGGTGGTGATGTAAACACTTTTTCATTGGTGGTGGTGGTATAAACACTTGTTCACAGGTGGTGGTGGTGGTGGTGGTGGTGGAGATATAAACACATGTTCACAGGTGGTGGTGGTGGTAAAAACACGCATGTTCACAGGTGGTGGTGGTGGTGGTAAAAACAATCATGTTCACAGATGGTGGTGGTGGTGGTATAAACACTTGTTCACAGGTGGTGGTGGTGGTGGTGGTGGTATAAACACTTGTTCACAGGTGGTGGTGGTGGTATAACACTTGTTCACGGGTGGTGGTATAAACACTTGTTCACAGGTGGTGGTGGTGGTGGTGGTGGTGTTATAAACACTTGTTAACAGGTGGTGGTGGCAGCGGTGGTAAAATCACTTGTTCTCAGGTGCTGGTGGTGGTTGTGGTAGTGGTATAATCACTTGTTCACAGCTGGTGGGGGTGGTGGTGGGGATGGTAAAGACCTCTGTTCACAAATGGTGGTGGTGGTGGAGGTGGTAAAAACCCATTTTCACATTTTTGTGAAAAAAGAAGGTAACTTTTGAATAATTACTACTATATAATTTCTCATTTGTAGGCTGATAAAATCAGATACTGAAGGCGTATAACAGTGCATGCAGCGATATTTCAGTGAATAATCAGTTGTTTTTCTGATACGCATAGCTTTCTTGGTGGTATTTCATTAAACTTTGAATACGGTACTACAGTACAAAATTAATGTTTGAAGGTTTCTCAACAGACCGTTATTTTTTAATTACATTAGTAATGGCAAAATATCCCAACTGTTTGATATTCAATCCATATTTCAGTCTGTCGAGTACGATGAAGCATTTTTTTTTCTTTTTTTTTTCTTTTTTTTTTTTAATACGAGAGCATCTCTTGGATCAGCCATGGGCATCTACTTTCACAATGTTTTTCGAACACGAGGTGCTTCACTGCCACGGACCTCAGCCACACTCCATATTGTGGTCCAGGCGGTCCCGGATCTATTTAGTGCTTTTATTTTTTGCTAGTTTATTCTCGCTACCTCCGAATGACTGTAATCGGTTTGGGGAAGACCCTTCATAGTGAAGGGATTAAGCATTATCTCACATTAACTCAGTAATTATATAGCGAGTATTAAAAATGTAACTTGCTTGTTGAGGTAAAATGAGGGGCGGTAAAGTGCAGGCCAGAAGACTATTTATACAAATCTTAAAGTTTGCTTGATAAACAAGTCTGCAATGTAGTGAAAAGTTGTCGGATATAGTCCTGATGTTCGTATTTCATCACTTTAATCGTTCTGATTTTATTGTGAAGCGTGTGGTACCCTCTGTGAGTGAAGATGAATGTGTAAATAAGCATTCTTACGCAGTTTAACTTGAGAACTTTTATGAATAGTCCCAGATCAGTATTAATACGTTATCCATTTACACATCAAACATTTTGAACTAAAGAAGAAAGATGTCTTACTCAGTTGATTAGATATAGTTTGCTTTTCATGATCGATTTAGGTTTTGACACGATTTAGACTGCAGAAAAGAATTAAAGATTGTAATGTTTCAAAGTTAAGGGAAGGATCAAACGACAGCACTGCTTGTGTAAAGGAACAAAGACAGCAGGCTTTGTGTAAAGGGAAAATTGACTGGGGAGATTGTGTAAATTTAAGTAAGACTGATCGCAGTTTGTGTAAATAAAATAATGAGAGCCGTGTTTGTGTAAATGAAATAACTAGAACAATGTTTGTGTAAAATATTGAATGAGAAAGGCGTTTGTGTAAATGAACTGCATAGGATGGCGGGTGGCGACTGGCAATGTGGTGGCGTGTGTTGGTAATGGAGCGGCAGACACAAGGCCAGGCATAGCAGTGACCATCATGGGGCAGACGTCGTGTATATAATTATGTAAATGAGCCTAACCAGTATTACAAAAAAAACTAGCAGTTAACTACTCTTGCCGGTCATGTTGTTTTTAGTATTTAGCCAGAATAAGAAGTCTTCACGTGATTCAACAATCATCTCTGACCGTCTGGTATGTTGTTTGTTGTCATTTTAATGTTAAGAGTTTCCCATAAGTCAGCTATTCTCAAAGACCACTTTGTTTATCGTATTTTGTCATTTTACACTTGATTCTCCAAAGGTTAATCATTGTCACGATTTATTTATTTTTCGTATTTTTCCACTTAAATATTGACTAGTCTGATTGCGAAGTGTTTATTTTCTATATTACTGAAGACAAAACTATATTCAGTCATATACAACATACCGTCCGGCTCTCTTACCTCTTTTTCATTGCGCTGATTTCATATATATTTGAAATGCATACTGGACGGAGGTGTATATTATCACTTATAAATGATTGTCAGTTTTCATTTAGGCCAAGTACACAGGGTCACATTCAAACTTCTATGAATCCAGCGATGAAACAGAGCCAGGAAAGGCGACCGGACTTTGGTATTTGAATGTACAGTTGGCATCAAAAGTCCTGTTGCCTCTTTTTTTCTTTTTTTTTTTCTTTCTCTCCATTGACTTTGAAAAATCATTGTAGTGATGGATTATGTTATGAAAAAGGTTGTAAGGAGAACAGGTGCAGGAATTAACTGGAAAGAAAATAAGATGCTGATGGATTTGGACTATGCTGATGATATTGTACTGATCTGCGGAAGTATTTATGAGATGCAGAGGGTGCTTGATTGTCTGGTGAAGGAAGGAGAAAAAGTGGGATTGGTAGTAAATTGTGGAAAGATTGAAATTATTAATATGAACATGGAGAACCAAATCGATTGTGTGATTGGGAATAATGTGGTGAAGAATGTAGAAAACTTTAAATATCTGGGAACGATTGTATCATCTAATGGATCATTAAACAATCAAATTGAGGAGAGGATTAGACAGGCATGGCGAGCTGTTGGAATGTTGAAATCTGTTTGGAATAATAATATGCTTTCGGTACATACTAAAGTGAAAATTTACAAGTCCATGGTTAGACCAATTTTAATTTACGGGCATGAGTCATGGTACAGTACAATTGCAACAGATCAGAAAGAATTAGGATTTGAGAATAAATTACTGAGAAGGATTCTTGGGGTAAAGTGGCAAGACAGAGTTACAAATGCAAGAGTAAGGGATATTACGAGAGTGGAACCAGTTAATGAATATGTGAGACTGTCTCGCTGGAAGTGGCTGGGGCACATATACAGAAAAGAAGGTAGTTTAATACAGGATGTGCCAGAGTGGACTGCTAGAGGAAGAAGAGGTAGAGGTAGGCTGAGGGAAACCTGGTTGAGGACGATGAAAAAAGAAGCAGGAGAGGAGTGTTGGTGGGACCTGAAGGAGATGGCAAGAGACAAATATTGGTGGGGAGAGTTCATTGAGGCCCTATGCATCCCGTGGGGTGCCGCAATTATTGACTGATTGATTGATTGAATCCTTAGTAATTGACATTGATGATCTTATTTGGCCCAGATCACTGTCATCAGTATCCTTTGCTGCATATTTACCAAGCTTGCTTTTAAAGTCCACGGAGTGAAGAGCAGGAGTCGCAACAGGACTTTTGATGCTGACTGTAAAAGCAATTATAGACACACGTTAAGGATAGGAGTGTTTATAAATATGGTCCCAAGACTTAAATTCGGAACAGTAGTTGATATGGGCTGCTTTTCTTTTCCGTGAAGGTATAGGTAACGTTAGGGTAACCTGTTAGTATTAGGTTAGGTTAGGTTAAGTTAGGTTAGGTTAGGTTAGGTGAGGCACGGCTGTTAAATTTATTAAGTTTGGTTAGGTGAGAGTAGTGTAAAAGTTAGTGGTTAACAAAGTAGGAACGAATATTCTAGGAAGAAAAAACAATGTGCTGCATTTTCACTTGGCCAACAGTACATCATGAATAAGTTTCTTTACCCCTTTGGCCAAAGAAGGCTGAAGAAAAAACAGAAAAACGACCACTGGCCGGTTCGGTTGTCGGAGAATGCTTCTTTAAAGAGGCTGACACACCTGAACCCGAGCACATCTTACACCTGGATGAACGGTTAGGAAAAGATTTAAATGCATTTGCTTCATTCATCCCTTCGTAATTTTGTGGTAAAGCATGTGATTATATGGAGAGAGAGAGAGAGAGAGAGAGAGAGAGAGAGTTAATCTGAAGACACCCAAAGATATGTCACTCAAAGGACAAAGGTCAAAGTCGCTGAGAAAACTCAGCTGCTAGCTATGAACTGTTTTGAACTAAAGCTGGAAGAAGGTTAACGTTAAGTAATCTGTCGATGATCAAGATCACATGGCAATATCAGATTTTCAGGCCTTGGACCAGAATGTGAGCACAAGTGTTTTTCCCTCTTAATGCTCCTTGTTGTTGATTTACCATATTTGTATATTTATTTTTAACCTGATGGGAGAAATTGTACCAAGGGATGGAAAGGTGTAAACGAAATTGGAGGAAATGATGAATGCCTATATTTCACTTATATGCTAGAAGGTATACAGTTTGGGATAGTTGTAAGTCAGGAGCTCCTACACCTGCTGATATTAATGACTAGACAAGAAAATACAAGAACTGGCACGAAAAGAGTGCAAAACCCCCGCCACCAACTGGTAATAGGGCCAAACATTTGAACTTCCTCTGGAAACTTGACATTCAACTGATTCTTCTCAAAATTAAATGACTTCAGTCGTGCCTGACTCCGAACCTTTTCTCCGACTTTGTCCCAATTCGGGGAAAAAAAAAAAAAAAAAAAAAAAAGTTGTCTTTGCGCTGTAACCTTGATCTTTAACCCCAAAACTCGACACCCGCTCCTGCCCCGCGACCGCCGTTGTAACAGAGAAAGAAACAAAGATGGAAAGACAAGCCCTCAGACAAAAAAGCCTACCAAGAGAGAACCGCCGGAGACAAACGCAGCCAGAGAAACACAGACATGCATAAACAGTAATTATCACAAGCGTACAAAAACAAACAGGCGGACACCGACAGACAGAAACACGGGCAAACAAACAGACAAACAAATATACAAGTGAACATATACACAGAATGGCAGCACAGACAATGAAGCACAGATACACAAATACATAGATACACAGGTAGACAAAACAACATACAGAAAAACAGACGCACACAAAAACAGAGAAGGACGAACATAAGCAGACCAGAAAACCAACAGAAAGATAAACTAAGAAAGGCAGACAAAGAAAATAATAGCAGACCGAACGAAAGGTATCAAGAATGAGAGAAAGAAAAAGACATAAGCAAAGCAATAATAATAACAAATAGATATGCTTCAGACACCCTTATACCTGTTCATATTGGCGTGAGATGTGATTGAGTTCAGGTGTATGAACCATTGCTTCATGAAACATTCTCAGACTTCTGACCCTACCAGCGTTTGTTCGCCTGGCCTTTCTCCAACCTAACCTGCTGCTTCCCACATGTCATGGGGGTAAAGAAACTTTTCCTTGTGACTGTGGTACGTATATTTTGTAAATACGTGACCAGGACACACCACAACTGTGCAGCTGGTCTCCAACATTGTGCGGCCATAACCGTGGTATTTTTACCCGTCCCCGCTCCGGAGGGACTCGGTGACGGGTATTGTTTCCACTCGGCTTGTCTGTTTGTTTGTCTCTCTGTCTGCCTGTCTGTCTGTTAACAACTTTACGCAAAAACTACTGGTGCGATTATGACTAAAATTACAGGGATGATGGGCTATGACCTTTGGACCACCTGATTAAATTTTGGGCCAAATTGGCCCAAGGCTTAGGTTGTAGGCCCCCCAAAACGTAAAACAATAATCGTTTTTTGACCAGAACTTCTTTAGAATTCCTCATATCGACATGAAACCAAAACCTAAATGTGCACCTTTCAAATCTACATCCTATAACATGCCTCATTACATCAGGATGGTCTTGTTGGTTCTTTGTTACCGCTAACCACCAATGTAAGTGGACGTAATATGTCGTAGTTTACCGTTGTTCACCGCAGCTGCCAATGTAAGTGGACGTAGTTGGTTCGTTGTTACCGCTAGCCACCAGTGTAAGTAGACGTAGCCGAGGGGTGTAATTATACTGAGAAGGGTATCTGGTTATATCGTCGATGGGAGAGGCACCAGGAGAGAGTAATGGTGAGGCGTTGTAGATGTCACTGTAGGCCTTCTCTGTTCCGTTATCCTCTTCGTATTTTAAGTGGGATGATGAAAAAGGCAGATTTGGGTCGATGGATTTTATTGTGAGACAGTTAGGCCTATATGAATAAGAGTTAAGAGCTTGGCGTGACCCGTGTAGCCTATGGTTAGTAGCAGTTTGTGCTGCCTGCTGTCCTCCTACTTTACTCTCACTCTCCTACACGCTATTGCTCTCTCCTTGTCTAACTCTGTTTTTCTCTTGTTCTACTATGTCTCTCCTGTTCTACTAACTTTTCTACATGTGAAATCGGACTTATATTTCCCTCTAGCTTCATGCTAAAGTGTGTGGGCGTACGCTTTTGCGTGTGTGTGTGTGTGTGTGTGTGTGTGTGTGTGTGTGTGTGTGTGTGTGTGTGTGTGTGTGTGTGTCATATTTCCGGCACATGATCAGGAGTGTTTGGCATTCTTGATTCGTCTAGGTAAGGGGATGTGTGATTGTCTCTTCCTGGAGAACTCAAACATAACTACCTGTTTTACATATTGTTACCTATAGTTATATGGTTATATACCGTAGTTACATATAGTATTGTGTTTTATTATGCCTACAGTCGCCCCTCAGTTAGCGGTAAGGGGTTTAGTGTCAGGTGTGTCGGGCCTAAAATTTCAAATGGGCATAAAATCGTCAATTTTCACCTGATTTACCCCAAATTTGATATGTTACATCTTTGACTAGATATCCTGTTGTATTTATACGTCAGCACTAAAATGACTGCCAGGGACGGGTCTGCTGTGCCTTGGCACCGCTCCTTGTTTTATCAGCAACTCATAACACTTTCTATACAATATCTATTCTACATATTATTTTTGCTACAACCAGGCAGTTTTCTTCAGATTAGAAAAGGTTTCTTGTTATTAAGGTGTGTGTGTGTGTGTGTGTGTGTGTGTGTGTGTGTGTGTGTGTGTGTGTGTGTGTGTGTGTGTGTAAAAAATTGCAGATGACTTGAACGAAAAATATGTCTCAGTTTATAGCAAACCCCTTCGCAACAACACTGCTAATCAACCATCGCAGAATAGTGAAGGCCTAAAACTGGAAGACATCAAGTTCGTCACTAACGATGTAGAGCGAGCTATTGCTTCAATAGACACGTACTCAATAGCAGGACCAGATATGGTCCCAGCTGTGCTCCTGAAAAAGTGTGCACACACTCTTTCTACCCCACTGTACGTTTTGTGGCGAACGTCATTGGACACGGCTCAGATCCCTGCACAACTAAAACATGGTTTAGTCACATCGATATTTAAAGGTGGAGACAGAACGGCAGCCAAAAATTTAAGACCGGTTGGAAAAACTTCTCACATTATTAAAGTATTTGAGAGGATCCTGGTAAAGAGAATGGTGGAATACATAAAAAATAACGCATTATATAATGAAGGGCAACACGGATTTAGACAAGGAAGGTCTTGTTTATTGTAACTTTTGCAGCACAGAATGGATATACTCAGATACCTGGAGAACGAAATTGGAGCAGAGGTCGTGTTCTTCGACTTCTCCAAAGCTTTTGATAAGGTCAACCAACCGATCCTCATAGAAAAACTGAGCGAATCGGAATAAGGGGAAGAATCGCCGGCTGGATATACAACTTTTTTTGTGGGAAAAACTCAGTTAGGAGTAGTCCAAGGAGTAGAATCAAAGATATCTGAGGTAACCAGCGGAGTTGTTCAAGTGTCTGTTATATTCTTCAGTGATATATATGTCGACTTAAACTACTGCAAGGCTAGTTCCTTCGCAGACGACACCCGCATTATAGGAGCAGTTAGAACGGTAGAAGACTGTAAGTTGGTACAGAATGATCTAAACATGATGTCTGAGTGGGCCGAAAGTAACAATATGGAGTTTAACTGTTCAAAGTTTGAACTGATGAGTTACAGACACCCTAAGATCGACCACATCATCAATACATACAGGACTCCAGGCGGTACAATTATCAAACAACAAACTAATGTACGGCACCTTGGTATCACCCTCAGTGATGACATCACTTCCTCTCAGCATATAATAAGCTCTACAGGGAAAGCGAGACAACAAATCGGATTGATGCCGCGGACATTCAAGACCAGGGAACCACGAACGATGCTGATTTTATATAAGTCTTTAGTATTGCCTCTGCTCGAATACTGCTGCCAACTCTGGTGTCCAACAAACATTGGACAGATTAGAATAACTGAAGTAGTGCAACGTACATTCACATCCAGAATAGAAGGACTAGACAACATCAATTACTGGGAAAGGTTGCGTTGGCTGAATCTGTACTCTTTGGGGAGACGGCTGGAACGGTACATTATAATTTACGTACGGAAGATCATCAACGGCCTGGTCCCCAACCTAGAGTCAAATGACGCCATAAGAATCACTAACAACGCTAGACGTGGAGTCCTTTGCATGATACCATCTATTGCTGGCTGGTGGAGGAAAATCCAATCAATGAAAGTTCTGTTCCCAAGTACGGACCCAGACTTTACAATAGGCTACCGAAGCATTTACGAGAATCTACAGGAACACTGGAAACATTCAAGAACTGCTTAGACGAGTTTCTCAAGACAGTACCAGACCATCCACAGCTTCCACATTACCATTCAACTACGGATGGCAACAGCTTACTGCATCACCTCAACCGCAACGCCTGAGGGCGGCGCTCCGCGTGGGCCTGGCTCAGCAATTGGACCGAACTGCATCTTAGGACATCTCAGGTGTGTGTGTGTGTGTGTGTGTGTGTGTGTGTGTGTGTGTGTGTGTGTGTGTGTGTGTGTGTGTGTGTGTGTGTGTGTGTGTGTGTGTGTGTGTGTGTGTGTGTGTGTTTATTTTGTAACGTGTTTCCAGTATTATATAGTTTGCAGTTTCGTCCATTAATTTTACTTGTTAGGTAGACCACTTATGGGATCTAGCTGTTCTTAGAACATCGTGCTGTACATAACTTATGTTAAGAGCTCCTCTTATCTCTTTTCTTTTAGAACTACTTCTAGTCTAAACGCTGCATAGTCTACTCTTTATGTTAACAATGATATTTCAAATTCTGTTTAGCTTTTACTCGGTGATTCTCCTAGTACTGCATTTGATATTATGTGACATTCTCATTCCCTCTCACATCTAATCCCCTTACCCTGCTTCCTTTCCTTACTTCATCTTCACCTCTCACCGCTGTTTCTCTCCTTCCCTCTTCCTTATCCTTCCCTTCCACCTCTCGTTTTTTCGCTTCTTCTCTTAGCTACTTCCTTCCTTCTCCCTCATTCACCCCATCTCGCTCTCCTCTCCTCAATCCCTTTCACTCTCCCCCTCATCCCTTTCCCTCTCCCTCTCTCACTCCTCTTCCATTCCCTCCCTCACTCCTCTCCCTCTCCCTTCCTTATGCTCTCCTTTTCCCTCCCTCACTCTTCTCCTTTTCCATTCCTTTCCCCTCTCCTTCCCCCATTCCTCGCTACCCACACAACTCTCCGCCTCTAGTAGTTGGTGGCAGCAGTGGTCGTGATGTGACATACGCTACCCTCATTGCACTGTATTCTCATTGGCTTAGGAGACCTTGTAATGTATTTTCCTGAGCAATTTTTTCTGCCTGCAGCACTTAGATATATTGTGTACTCCTGATGCAAGCTGTATTGATATTGAAAATATAATTATAGCAAGAGAAAGTTCGGATGTGATTCGTAAAATAAATGATAATGAAGTGCCATGAGGTTTTTCATGTCAGCGAGAATGCGGCATAGTATGTGCTACTTGCTGATTAGCCTATCTCTAACTTCTGTACTGACGTATGTGTGACCTCACCCAGCACTAGGTCTGAGTAGCACAGCACTTTACGTCGCTTATCATACTACATAGACTAACACTTTCAGACCCCTACCATTCACTCTGAGCTGAATGAAAGCGTCTGGCGTTAGCTGGATTTGTTACTTGAGTTATCCTGATCAAGTGAAATATATCTCTCTATTGACCGCATTTTATGACGGGTGGCATCTACAAAATCATCTCATTTTTCTCCCGTCTCCTACTTCCCTCCCTCATATACAGCAGTCTCCTATTTTATCTCTCCATCTGGTTCTTGATCTGCCACAGCGTTCAACCATACTTCGCTCATAAAATTACGATCGTATTATTTGAGCTAAGTACGCAAAGAGGTTGGCAAGGCCATAATTTATGACAGCTGATTTTAAATCACATATAAGGACAGGAATTGGTTATACTGCAGTCCATTTTGCATAATTCAAGTAGCATAGAAGTACACAGCCCATCTTTTTTCCATTATTCGTTATATAATGCAGAAATTGAGGTCTTCACTTTTCCTGTCGTGATCGCTGGTTTAACGATACGATGCGACCGTTGGTTTCTTTGTATCCATTCGCTTGAAACTCAGATAGTCATGAGCTGATTCGACTGTTTTGCTGCATAAATCTGTTTTAGTGTGTTTTACTTCTATCTTTAGCTGGACGCCTTAATCCCGTAAAGGGTGGCCACAAACAAATCACCTCCACGTCGCCTTGTCCCCTGACGCATCTCTCATATATCTCTCCACTCGATCCCTCCATGTCATCCAAGGTCTCCCGTTTCCCCTGTGCCTTGTTCACGTACACTCTTCTAGTCAGTCTCTCATTCTTAATCCTTTCCACATGACCAGACTGTATCAGTATTTCTCTAAGCGCTTTCAGCCACATCCACATCCGCACCACAACGCTTCTTAGCTTCCTCATTTATCAGTCTCTCTCTCCATGTAACCACATGCTCCTATCAAATGTGTTACTCATTTCCACTGCTCTCACTCATGACTTGTGTCCTTCCTGCAGGGTTCAATTTTTATTTCCATACGTTAGAGTGGGGATCACACTACTGTCATGGATCGACTGATTTACGTTCATACACACTAACCTATTCTTTATCACTGCTTTCATTGAACCGACATCCTTTTCTCCCTTGTTTTACCTTCTCATGCACTTCATGCTCTATATTTCCGTACTTAATTCACACTACCTAAATACATGAATCGCATTCTCCATATCATGACCATCCAGCCTCAATGTGCATTCAGTGACATTTCTCACAAAGACATAACTTTCCGCTTAGTTACATTCACTTTCAGATTTCGTCCCTGCTCATTCACCAAGTCATGCAACTCCGTCATCTTCATTTGACTAGACAGGATCATCAACAAACAGTACATACAGTTTCCAAACCCTACCCTCTCTCATTAAGAACAAACCAACATCCACTGGCTGACCTGTTATCTCCTTTATAACTCCATCTGTCTGTATAATGAACATCCATGGTGACATGATACATCCCTCTTACAATCCAACACTCAGATCAAAGCCCCCTTATACGTACTCTTAACAGCATTAACAAGAAGCAGTGCCAAGGAATATCAAAGCCGTCCCCAACAGTCATTTTAGTGCTGACGTATAAACACAACAGGATATCTAGTCAAAGATGTCACATATCAGATTTGGAGTAAATCGGGTGGAAATTTACGATTTTATGCCTATTTGACATTCTAGGCCCGAGCCACCTGATATTGGCCACCCTACCACTAACTGAAGTACTGAAGCATGTTATTATGCCTCATTACTGATGTAATGAGGCATGTTACAGGATGTAGGTTTGAAAGATGCACCTTTAGGTTTTGGTTTCGTGTCGATTTGAATCTGAAAGGAGTTATGGCGAAAAAAGATTATTGTTTTACATTTTTTAGGCCTACAGCCTGGGCCTTAGCTCAATTTGGCCTAAAATTAATCAGGTGATCAGAAGGTCATTGCCCATCATCCTCGTAATTTTAGTCATAAGCGCACCAGTAGTTTTCGCTTAAAGTTGTTAACAGACAGACAGACAGACAAACAAACAAATAAACAGACAGACAAACCGAGTGAAAACAATACCCGTCTAAACTGCTCTTCATTTACTCTATATTTAATTAGTACATTCCACATTCCTTGTCAGTCTACTCAGTCACATGCTTTCTCATGATTCATGAAGGTATCATAATCAAGTTACTTCCCTACTGAGCATCAGAGACCGAATATCTGATCTACACAACCTCTTCCCTTGCGGAAAAAAAAAAAAAAAAAAAAAAAACTAGTTCTTTACCAACTGATTCGCCTATTATTTCCCCACTTCTGTTGACAAATATCTTACTATACATTTTTCCATTCACACTGAGAAAACAAACAGTTGCGAAATTTCAGTAAATATCATAACTGTGAGAAGTCTGCAAGATGAGTTGATGCTGGAGAAGGGCCCCTGCAAGTAATGGCCCCGATATATCCGGAAAGCTCTGTTGCCTAGTAATACAAACGTCCCTCAGATCCCTCCTTATCGCTCGAAAGGGGGATTGCTGGAGAAGGGCGACTTCAGCCTGCAGTCTGTGGGGAATCACGCCCAGATGAACATGGGCAGCAACAAGAAGGTAAATGTGTGTGTAAGCACATTGTAATGTATTCTCTTGACCCTCAAAGCACGGTAGAATTGACTGAATCTTAGTGAAAAACAATAAAGGCCTTGATAATGAAAACTATATACTTCGGCTCTCGAGATCCAGCCGAACATTAGCCTTCGCCCATTACTCTCTCCACTTGACTACAATACTCCTTTCAGGGTGCAGTCATGGGAAAAAATTCGTTTAATGTTTAGCCTCATCTACTTCCCACTCATCTTCTGACCAGTTCCTACCTAGACATGGACATAGTCATTTTCTTTGCCCATAGGTAATTCGCTCTGATACCGTATGTCGTGTAAGGGAGAAAAATGACGAAAATGCCTTATTTTTGAAGTCGACGCAGTGTAATCGTTGGCAAATTTTTGTCCCTGGCTGTATTATGATCTAGTGCTTTGTTGGCCTGTTTTGCTTGTCAGAGATCCTGAAGTAAACAGAGGCTGGACAGTAACTTGTGTGGCTGGTGGGTCTAGGAATTAAAATCTCTTTACTGTATATAATATTATCCGATGTATATAATTCGCCCGACTTCAACGTGCACAATGACTTTGTGGCTGACAGGCGCACAATCTACTTCTCAGCTTTATTACTAATTGTGCTGGACCGCTCTGAGTACCTTCTCCATTGTCTTCCGTTAACATTTTCTTTACATATAACCAGTTCTCACATATCTCGCTCAAAGCATCCTCTCCATCTGAATCTCTGTCCCCCTTCAGCCCTCACTTTTCTTACCTATGTGCCATCTTAACTGGGCCGTCTTCATTCTCACTACATACCGGTGCCAGCGTAATCTTGCCACTTTCGCCTTCACCGTTATAAATATCCAGCACTGTATTATGATGTTGTCTCATCTCCTTTTCCTGTTGGGTTTGTAGTGTTGGTGTGAGGGTTGTCATTTGATCAACCGGAGGGTTGTATTTGTGGCTGGCTTCGGAGTTTAGTAAATATTCTTCATTGGCGTTCTATTTTTCGCACATACAATACTACCTTAACACTCAGGTACCTGAGACTCACTCAGCTGAATAAAATCGTTTGGTGTCAGCTGAACAAGAATATTGTACTGGACTTGTTTCGATCTTTGGAGGATTAATGGTGACAATAACACCTTTCTAAGGCTTTTGGGACTTACTGTCGCCTGAATAAAATATAGTCTGGCATTAGCAGGCATAAAACACTCTAGAAAACGCTACTATGAAAAGGTTTATTATCCTTTTGTTATTACTGATACAAAATTTGCAGATGTTAAATAGATACACATACCATGAAAGAACAACTAAACAATTAAATGGAAATTAAATCTTTAGAGAAGAGGCACTAGGAAGCTCTCTATACCAATCTGAATACGGCACATAAGGCGTGTGGTTGTGTTATGTAGGCTAAGGAGACTTTGCAGCGCCTCTTCATCATCAGCTTAAGTGTGCAGATGGCAAGTTAATACTCATATGTCACCTAATATACTGCATGCGGAGACGCAGATGAGGACCCTACAAGTGGTGGTGCTGCGCACCTTGGGTGGAGCTAAGCTGCTGTGATGTCCACCCCGGAGTCATGCATCCTAATTTCCCTCCATCTCGTCGTCGGAAACGCTCCAGGGAGGCTTTGTCTATTACAAGGGGGCACCGACTCTCTGCACGGTGAACGTAGGACGGACTCAGTGAAGCATTTGCTTACGTGTAGTTGACGGGTTTGCTCGAGCAGATAGACCGGGATAAGCAACAACTGTACGTGGATATAAATGATATACAAAAAATAATGATGTAAGCCAAGGCATCAATTCTATTCGGCTCCAAACGTGGTTGTTTTCGATTCGAAAGTGTCCTTTACCTTGTTATCTATTTTGTTGCAGCCGTGGCTCAGTGGGTCAGAGCGCTCCGCTCTGACCGAAGGGTCGGAGGTTCGTGTCCACCCAACGGTCATTGCTAGACATCAGGAAGGGCATCCGGTCATAAGCTGCTACACGGTCTAAACCAAAGTCCTCTACCCAAGGGGCAACTCCTTAGCCCTTATCGAAAAAAAGGGGACACGGAGAAACACTAAAAAAGGGGGATGGGGCAAAGAAACCATTAAGGGAAAGGAATTACTGTGTCTCTTGTGCCAACAGGAATGCGGCGCTGTGGCAGGCGCGGTGTCTGAGGGGGCGGTGTGGCGGGTAGAGTGCTGAAACAGGAAATTCGCTGTTATACGGGGAATTAATGTCATGCCAGGGTAATAACTCCAGCCTTGTGTTGCTGCGGCCGGAGGTGACGGGGAAGTTTATAGCAGTGCATGTGTGTACATTTGCCAGCCATAGTTTAACTTCATATTCCTGGCTGGATGGAAATCATCGACTGGATTTCACGCAGAACGAAGTCCTGATGTTCAGTGTTAAGGTGGTAGTTTAAAGCTTTTGCTAGTTTACACGAGGAACAGTTCGCAATAACAGTGTTACTCTTGCAACCTAGATAGGATTCGAACCACCAATAGGTCTTCATACTACTTGAAACCGTGTCAACGATTTTCATTCCGTCAAGGAGTGGGTTAAAAAGTGATCACTACTGTCAAGTAACAAAGGCTACTGTTCGTCTGTTGTTATGAAAGTTATATATTCACTGCCACATTATTCATTTTAAAAATGAGATTGCATCTGTACAGCCTGGGACAAATATTCGTCTGATTTTTCACCTCATCTGTCTTCCCTCTGCTGCCTAATATTTCTAAACTGAGGAGGACTTGATATGCTTTTCTGTCAACAGATGTTGTTTTTTGATACTAGGGCACTGTGGAGGAAAGTGACGGACATCCTTCTTGAAGGAGACGCAGTAAAACAATAGACGAACTTTGACCCCTGATTGCACACTATGTCCAGTATAAACACGTTCAAAGGAGTTACTGATCCTTTATGGCGAGGAATACCCTCATGGTTACAGGAAAAACTACAATGCACAAAAAAAGCGCATAACTCTGCCAAAGGTAATAAAAATAATGATGTACTACTGTAATTCCTATTTGCTACCGGATGAATACATTTACGATCCTACACATTATTCAATTACTTTCTAGGTCGTAGTTTTGCCACTTAAACATTCACAGAGAGTGGATCCGCCAGTGCCAAAAAATATGATTTACTCCTGCATCCACAACAAGATCCATCCCAAAATCTAATCAACTCATTCTTGGCTCACTGCCCACCTGTCCACAAGATTTCATTGAACTATGATAACTTATTGAGATCTTTCTCACAAACAAGCAGACACGGAAGAATACTTAACCCCCAATCAACTTCATTGCCCCCCCCACACACACCACATAAACATACACACAAACACACACACACAAACAAACAAACAAACAAACAACACACAAACAACACACACACAAACAAACAAACAAACAAACAACACACACACACACACACACACACACACGTTCGAGACAGAGAGAGAGAGAGAGAGAGAGAGAGATTTTATTTCTTTTTGTCCTTACGTCTTTCCATTAAGATTATATTAACAACTCTTTCCTGATCTCAAACACTATAATTGTCAGTATTACCTTCAACTGACCTCAGCTCAGTCGAGTCCCTTTGTGGGTCTGTGAATCTTACCTACTCTCTAATAGGTAGAAGTGAGTCTGATTTAGACCATTGTAAAAATTTGTTGCGGTAATTAAAAAAGAAAAAAATGTCTTGAAAGACGGGTGAATGTAGGTATGGTTCATTTTTGCTTTCCGAGTGGTAATCTCGGATAATCCTTCCCTCATCGTTTGTGGTTTCCCGTTTCCTGATTTGGAACCCTTCTTTTCCTTGTGTAATGGATGATTATATGGTTGAGATGTTCTTAATAATAATTATTAAACAAGGTGACTTTGAACTTGTATTGAGATAGTCACTTCCTTAATCTTATCCATTTTTCTGTAGGTGCAGATGTATCTGATCTTGTCGTCATTATTAAACGGCAGCATTGTATGAGAAGAAGGAACTGTTTCACCGAGATAATACATTTTTCTTGGCCCGAATTGAAAGACGTGCTAATGCAGTTGAAGACAGTCACATAAATTCTGCACGCAGTAACAGGTCACTTAAAATGTGACTTTTACTGGTGCCGGGTGGCAAGGGTGCGGTGAAAGTGGGTGCGGTTGTAGTGTGGAAGGGTGGGGATTTGGTGAAGGTGGGTGGTTTGTGGTGAGAGAGGGTGGGAGTTTGTTGAGGAAGAGTTAGGGTGTGGTGAAGATTAGGTAGGAATGTAGTGAGGGAGGGTGGGCGTGTTGTGAGGGTGGGTGGAGGTGTGGTGAGTTAGGGTGGAGGCGTGATGAGAGATGGTGGAGGCGTGATGAAGGGCGGAGGTGTGGTGAGGGAAGACTGCTGACAATGGCACCAGTGTCAGAGGACGAACTCAAGGACCAAGTCAAGGTTGAGCTGCGTCTACAGTAATTTATGCGGCTGGGTAGGATGGCGGTTCTGGCTATGACTCAGCACTAACAGGAAGGAAAAGAAGATTGGTAGTCTAGGTTACACTCCGGTGCTGGAAGAAGATTTGTATAGAATGATTGGTACTTTTTGTTTCTTAGAACCTTCAAACATGACGATCATTTAGCAGGGAAAGTTACAGCAGTGGACATCGCCACAGCTCATAATATACGCCTCACACTGCCACAGCTAACAGCCACAGCGCACACGCTGCACAGTCACACTTCACACTGCCACGCTTTCACACGATACACTGCCACGCTATACACTGCCGCATCACACACTTCCCACGCTTCACATTGCCACACCGCACACAGTAACACACACACTCTACCACACCTCACACTACCGCACCTCACACTGCCACGCAATCTACCATACCTCACACTGAAACACATCCCGCCAAACTTCACATTGCTACTGCCATGCCACACACTGTCACACCTTACACTGCCACACCTCACATTATACACTGCACACCACCACACCACACTGCCACATCACATACTGCTACACCACACACTGTCACACCACACACTGCCACACCACACTCTGCCACGCCACACTCTGTCACACCACACTTGCCACACCACAGTCACACAACACACTGCCACACCGTACATTGTTACTCCACACACTGCTACACCTCACCCTATTACAACACTGTCACAATTCACACTGTCGCAGCTTAGGTTGTCACAGCTTACACAGTCGCAACTTACACTCACAACTAACACTGCCACATCTGGCTCTGCCACACCTTGGCGCTGACACACCATTCCCTGCCATACCACACACTGCAACACCTCACATTGCCACACTGCACAGTACCGCACCACACAATGCCATGTCTCACACTACCGCACCACACACTGACATGCTACATACTTCCACACCACACACTGCCACACCACACACTGCCACGCCACGCACTGTCACACCACACACTGCCACGCCACGCACTGTCACACCATACACTGCCACACCACGTACTGCTACACCACACACTGCCACATCTCTGTCACATCTTACTATGTCACATCTCAGTTTCACATCTCACACTGTCACATCCCAGACTCACATCTGATTCTGTCACATCTCACAGTGTCACATCACACACTGTCACATCTCATTGTCACACACGGCACTGCCACTCCACATATTGAAATTGCTTACATTGCCACTCCACACACTCCCATATCACATTATCGCCCCACATACTGCTAAATCACACATTACTGCACCACATACTGCAACACCACACACTGCTGCACCACATACTACCGCTATACACATTGCCACAATACGCATTGCCACATCACACTCTGCCACGTCTCACACTGTCACACCTCACACTGTCACACCAATTACACTGCAACACCACACACACTGACACACCACACACACTGCCACACCACACACGCTGCCACACCACACACTGTCACGTCCCACACTGTCGCACCACTCATTGTCCCGTCTCACGCTGTCACACCAAACATTGTAACACCACACATTGCCACTGCTTACACTGCCATATCATACGTTGCCGCATTACACACTGCCACAGTACACGTTGACACACCAGATGCTGCCACACCACACACTGCCACACTTGTCATTATCACACGTCACAGTGTCATGTCACACACTGCCACATCACACACTGCCACACCATACACTGCCACACTACACTGTCACCAGTCACAGTTAGTTGTTGGTTAGACGCTCTTCACCCACTGACTGGAAATGGTGCCGTCTTTAGGACAGTACCTTATAGGGAAGCCTGTTCTTTTCCTTTAACAGAGGGAAACCATTTACATTCGTGGGTGGTAACCTTATAACCAAATAACGGGGGGTAATGTGGTGCCTACTATGGTGCCCCTCTTACCCAGGTGAGATACGTACATACGTAAATGTGAGGTCCATCCAGGACTCAAACCGTCACAGTCTTCCCCTCCCTCAAGAGAACAGTAGTTCCCTGCATGGGACGGCCCTGTTGGGACGACTGCTTGCCTACGGTTGATGAGTCTGCTTTGCTAGACAGACCGAAGTTACTCAGGAACATCAGCAACACGCCACAGTACCACACCACACACCGCCATACCTCACGAGTGCCACACCACACACTGCCACATCTCATGAGTGCCACACCGAACGCTATCACTCCTCACACTTCCACACCTCACACTGCCACACCTCGCACATTGCGCCATCTCACACATTGCTACATCTCACACTGCTACACCTTACACTGCCACACCCTACACTGCCACACCCTACACTGTCACCCCTCACTCTGCCACACATCACTCTCCCACACATCACACTACCACACCTCACATTACCACACCTTACACTACCACGCCTCACACTTCCACACTTAACATTATCACATGTCACAGTGCCACAGCTCAAACGGCTATAATTAACATTTTCTTACGTTATAATGCCGCACCTCACACTGCCACATCTTACACTGCCGCACTACACATAGGCGTACTACACACTGAACTTATATTGTTAACAGAGAGATACTACAAAGCCTCCTAACTCCATGTCACAGGCAGAGATAAGAATGTGGTAAGACTGAAGCAGACATAACGGTGTTTGGTGAGGCTAGAGCAGAGTTGGGTGTGTAGTCGTTAGACCAGAAATGAGTGTGTAGTGAGGCTAATGAAGAGGTAATGTGTAATGTGGAAAAAAAAAACAGAACGGAGTATGTAGTTAGGCCAGTGCAGAGACGAATATATAGCGAGGCTGAAGCAGAAATGTGTCGTGTTGCCGGAGAAGAGTTGTGTGTGTGTAATCAGGCTAAAGCCGAGTTGTGTGTCTAAATTAGCCACTTCAATCTTACGAGCTAAATTTTGTTCTATTATTACCATTTCCTTATTTTATTTTGCTTTGGGAAGACCTTCCAGATAGCAGGATTATGATGGAGAATGATTGTAACTCCACTACAAAATGTTTCCTCAAAGTCAGGTAAAGTTTTGTAGAGATAACAAGAATAGAATACAAAGTACGTACTTGGGGTGAAGAAGACAAGCTAGAGGAGAGAAGAGTGTGTAGAGTGGCTTGGTGGGAACGTGTTGAAGCCGCTGAGTCAGACTTTATTACGGATCTTTACGCACTCAGACGTATGACTCACTCTCTGCTAAATTAAATTGTTTTTACTTGGAAAAGAGTACTCGTACTAGAGTTGTCCCAGCAATGAAAGGATCAATTTATTCAGTCCGGTGACATCTTTTACATTTCTTGCCACCACCGGATTATTTTATTCACCTAAAGAGACACTATTCCAACTGGAGAGGTTAGATATCGGACCCTTTTAACCATTACATTACCAGCGGCTTCTCCTAACCCGAATATAATGGTCTGGAGGCAGCAAGAATATAATAGGCTACGTCTTTGGCTAGAGGGAATAATGGTGGCATTATTTACGCTGCTCTTATAATTAATTTTATCTGACGGTACCTATACAGCAGAATACTGGAGTTGCCCCAACATTAAGAGTGTTCACCAACTTCCAGGACAGATCGTTCTTTGGAGCAGTTTAACAGTTACTAGATATCATAGGTTTTCCGTTTTTTTTTTTTTTTTTTCGAAGTTCTGTCTGTTATGACTGTGCATTATTTTTTGCAGTTGTATGAGAGAAAATGAAAGTATAAGCAGGTAGTCTTACACAGAATTTAACCTCAGTAGAATCTGCAGATACTGAACCATGACAGAGGGGTGAGGGGTAACTGACGGATGCATGATATTCAGAGTAGGTCTGCCAAATTCATATTCATGGATAACGCTGTTCTTGTGTTTAAATCACTAGAATGTCAATAATACTAGAAATTACAAAAAAATATATTGGAAACTGATAAAATTGTGTTAAACCTATAGATCACTGCTTGATTTCTTGCCGCTAGACGTAAGAAATTGTCGGTAAAATCAGTATCTCTGGACCTAGCAAAAAATAAGAACGTCAAGTTGGCAACCCCGATTCTCAGTGGGTCAATCAGTTGAGCATACGCCATCAAAATTGCTACCAAAATGCGCTAGAATTACCCATAATTAGAAAAAGAACTGAATATGGCTAGCATATTATAGTTTCTGGAATGGCGCTATTTATATATCAGACTGAATGATACAGTGATATATTAGCTCATCGCTGGTATATTGATCAAATCTCCAAGATATTACCAAAATAGTGATGACTTTGTTGATATCTGTTAGACTACCGCCAGATTTCATGTTATCAGCATGAAAAAAAATGTGAATACCACCACATAAACATTTGTGCCAAAAGCGACTCAGAGGCTCGGTCGGTTTGACACTGGGACGGTGGATGGTCACAAACTAACCCCTGTCCGCAACAGTCAAGCAACCATGACGTGCACCGTTCCATTGTCTACTACCACTACTTTCCACCTCACTGTCCTTGCCTTGTATATATCCTACCTTCCTTCAAACCACCCCGTGTTTTTAACCTTCATCTAAGTACAGACGGAAAAATGAAGTTAGTAGTTGATTCGCACTGTGTAGCTGCTGTAGGTTTGGCAGTATCTGCCATGTGCAGGGTAATTACCCTGTTTCAGGGTAATTTTATAGTATTCAGGGAAACAGGGTTGAAATTAGATAAAACACCATATTTTAGGGTAATTTCGCCCTACAGTGCAAAATCTTATACCTACTGTATTACCTACATGTATTCGCATTCCTGTGCCAGGAGAAAGAGAGAGAGAGAGAGAGAGAGAGAGAGAGAGGATGCGTTAGCGGCGTTAGAACGTGTCCGCCTTCTGTACGAGCAGCATGCGCCGTACAATCAGACAGGTACAGTAGGGCCAGAACTGCCGGCCGGGCCCCTCTGACTCAGTCTATGGGAAACAGGCGCGGTGGGAGGTGTATGCACAACTCCAGTGATGCCGTCTCCTTGCACCACTTCAGCTAAACGCAAACTTCTGGCCTACACTCAGAAGTACATTGAGAATTGGGGACATTAGGAAAATTTTAAAGGATGGCCAAGCAATGCAGTAAAGGTCCTCTTTCTTATTACTGTAAAATCTGCAATACTGATGGGAAAGCAGGGAAATCAGAAATAAATAAACATGCTTCTGGAATGAGACACATAAGCAAGGCCAAAAGTCTAAAGAATGCATTTAGTGTATTAGATATGCCATCAACTAGTCAACACTGTAAGCAAGAAAAACTTGTGAAGGAGGGTGAAATCAGGTTGTCAGCTCTCATAAGTGACGTCAGTCTTTCCTTTACATCTGGTGATCGTCTAATTCTGGTGATACAACCAATATGTCTTGTCTCTGAAACAGGAAAAAAAAAAAAAAAAAAAAAATGTGGTAAGACCAAATGCTCAGCAATTGTGAAAAAAATGTTTTAGGGCAGAAGATAAAGGATGATTTACACGAACTGCTTAGAAACAACTGTTTTTCGTTGATAGTGGATGAATCAACGGATCGTGGCTGCATTAAACATTTAGCACTTGTATTCAGGGTTGTAACTGAAAAGAGTATAAAAGACATGTTTCTAACCCTTATTCCTTTAATAAGTGCCACTGCTTCCAGTCTCTATGTAAATACAAAGTCAATGTTCAACGATGCTATTTTACCATACAAAGGACACATGATTGGATTTGCTTCTGATGGCGTTAGTGTAATGATGGGGAAAAATAACTCTTTTTCAGTCCATCTTAAACAAGATATTCCAGACCTGTTTGTGATGAAATGCATCTGTCATTCGTTTCATCTGTGTGCTTCATATGCGTGTATTAAAATTACTAGGGTGGGTTGAGGACCTAGCATGTGATACATACAATTATTTCTTATCTCCTAAGCAGTCAGCGTCTCTAAAGGAGTTTCAAGAATTTGTCAGTGTTAAGCCCCACAAGATTCTTCACCCATCTCAAACTCTATGGCTGTCTTTGCATAGTGTAGCGAAAAGATTTCTAGAACATTTACCTGCTCTAAAGCTTTTCTTTATTCAAGCAGCTTTCGATGACAGATTGTTAGCAGCTGAATCTATCTTGCAGAAACTCAATTGACCGGTCAGTAAATTGTATCTAGAATTTCTTGATTATCTCTTATCCATTTTCAGTGACTTTAATAAGGAAATTCAAGTTGAGGACCCAAAGACATAAGCCCTCAGCATAAGAGTGTCTGCAGTCCTTATCTCTATACTTGAATGTTATTTAAAGCCAAGCTACTTGAGTTCAACACCAAGAGCCAGTGTGAGAATCAGAGACCCAACCAATTTTCTCCCCTTATATGACATCTATCTAGGTAGTCTGGTAACTGCATCCCTCCAGACAGCTCAGTCTATTGACGAGGGCCGATTAGGTAACTTTAGATTAAGATGTCATGACTTTTCTATTGAGAGTGCATCTCAGATTCTTCGGAGATTCAACCTTGCAGATCCATTGCACGAAGCCCCTAAACACTGGATCCTCAAAGCATTTTGATGAAAGCTGTCCCCTCCATTGGCCCCTTAGCATTTCACTGTGCCCGAGCGTGGCTTAAATATCATTGACAATGAGTGGCACTACGGAACACAGAACTGAACGCTCAGAGTAACGTCAGTGTCTGGAAACTTTGGCTGGAAGTGAAGAATTTGAAGAAACGGGGTAGAGCACCCCTGTTTCCATTGGTGGGAGTCTACAAGATAAAATTATTGAGCTTGGCTCATTTTAGTGCTAGTGTAGAGAGGGTTTTCTCTCAAATCAGTTTAATGAAAACAAAAGTGAGGAATCTGTCGAATGCCGATACATTAATAGAGATGCTCCACGCCAAGAAAATCTTTGATACTTCATCAGACACGTTTGAAGTTACACTCGCACACACGAAGTTGATGACGGACCGCTTCTCTACAAATAAACAGTAAAATTAAGAACACCCAAACAACAAATCCAATATTGAGAGAAAGCAAACGTCGGTATAGTTGCATATATTATTCCTTTACTGATACAACTATTGGTTTAAAGATGCTAAAATATTCTTAACATATATAAAGGAAAAACTAATTTAGAGTAACTTGGAATGAAGCTGGGTAATTTTGCAGCTAGATGTAGGGTATCTGTAGCCACTCGACCTGGCAGCGCTGAGTATGATTATTGTGGGCAGACATTTGCATATCAACGTCCATCCTACAAGTCAGTGGCGGTCAGTGAGGTTCTAACCAACTCCAGCTCTTACCCCGAACGGGAGATGAGTACCAAACCAACCGAACTGCCCAGTCACATGGGTACAGTTGGGAGGAAAATTATCCTGTGGTTGCCCGAATAAAATTATACCTCATCGTGGTGAAGGAGTTGATGTTCTCTTTTGTGTTGTACATGTCCTTATACAGTCAATATATGTAAATAACATACAAGAGACTATAAACTTGCGTTATACAGCTATAAATTAATAAGGACGGCATGATGTAGACTCTCTTAGGGCACGTCGCAAGTCGCTGGTAAGTTTTTTCTCGTCTGGCGTTAGCTGGAATGGCGTCTAGAACTCTTTCGACCATCAGAGAGTTACTGGTGACTATTAAAGCACAGATTCGTTTGACTCACTCACAGTTAAATGCAGACGTGTGATGAAAGTGAGAGTGGAGTACTAGAGTTGTCCCGACCAAGAGAGGATTAATGGTGGCGGTAGTAACACTCTTACGGCACCTATTAATCACTCTCAACTAATAAAAAATAAACATTGCTGGAATAAAATACGAAATAGGACAATTATTATAGGGTTAAGTAAAATAATGACCATGCTCGAAATAACCCCGTTCTATCCCGGAGCGTTGTCGGTTTCGTAATTACTTTAATATCGCTCACTAGATACAAGAAGCTCTCAGAGACTGTTAGAAATTGTTTATCACAGTCTAATCCCCCCACCCCCTTCAGTTCAGGATAAGACCCCGCTCATCTTACACATTTCATTATGATGAAAATCAGTTATCGCAGATTCTCTCACCCTATCCATTCACCTCGACCTTCCGGTACGTCTGTGATCATATTATGAATTATTTTACGAAAAATTAGTTGTATTAGAATCTGAATATTGCAGTGTTACTCTGCTCTCCGTTCAGCTCAGTCAAATTCTTTCATCAGTTTTCCCATCTCATTACGACAAATTGATTTTTTTATGTGTCCGACTCCGAGCATAGGCTACACAGCCTGTTCCCAAGGCCCAGTAGTCCTCCTACATACCATACACCTTCACATATCACCACTCGGCATTAACACCGACAGTCTATATTGAATACATGCTAGGACTGTCTTACACAGGACTAGTGTACTGGTATTATCGGGGGTATTTTTACATGTCGGCAGGTCTTGTGGTAGATTGGTAAAGTCTGCTTTTATGAAATTCAAATCCTTAAACTGTTCCCTGCCCCTGCGGGGATTCGAACCTGGGTCCATTAGGACTGCAGGCCACCTCTTTACCAATTCACTTGTTTCATATCGTACCGTCCTTCCGTTTAGTTCAGTCTACTCTACTTCCCTACCCAGTATATGACGATAAATTAAGTTAGTATCAGACACAATATGACAGTCACTCCGCCCTTCGTTTAGTTCAGCCTACTTCTGTTATCATCTTACACTTTTCATGACAACAGTGTGTTTTTAACGCGCCAGCTGTAACTAGAGTGTATATGCGTATGTAAGCTTATTAACACCCACACGAGGATGGCGTTTTTATATTCCTGCAAGCCACTTAGCTTTTTCTATTTAAGTTAGGGGAGATCTCTAGAAATGAGGTTATTCTTCATTACCCCTTCCATAACGGGGAAACTAATAGTGTATTCAGGGTAATGCCAGATTATTTTATTCAGCTGAGAGTTAGTTATAAGAGCACGAGTGTCTGTCTGTCTGTCTGTCTGCCTGCCTGACTGTTCGTCTGTCATTCTTTCTTTGTGTGAGCGTGTACGTATGTATCTCTCTAGGTTTGTCCGTCTTCTGACTGTTGACTATATTTTTATCTGTCTGTCTGTATGTGCATATCTGTATCACTCTATTACTGTCTGTCTATCTGCTTATCTATAATGTGTGTGTGCGCGCGCATGTGTGTGTGCGTGCATGTGTGTGTTTCTGTATGTGTTTATTTGTTTATACTTGTTTTTTCTTAATTAATCTTTGTCTGTTTCTCCATTTGTCTGTCTGTATGCCGGCCTCTGCTTAACTGGACAACGCCGCATCCAGTGAAAGATAGCTACAACAAAAACTTCCAGGCATTTACAGTACAGCCCTCCTCAGTACCGACTCCTCGTACACCACGCTACCCTCCCTCATAAACCCACCCTCCCATACTGCCTCTCCACTTTGGTCTTGTTCTTCCTCTGCCTTTCCTTCCAACCAACCCATTTTAATCAAGATCCTGAGGAACTGAAAATTTTATAGTTTGAAGAGGGAGAGAAGAAACAAGAGGGGAAGGTGAAAGAGAGAGAGAGAGGGAGAGAAGAAACAAGAGGGGAAGGTGAAAGAGAGAGAGAGAGAGAGAGAGAGAGAGAGAGAGAGAGAGAGAGAGAGAGAGACGGAGGGACGGCGGGGGGGAAGGAAGGAAGGAAGGAGAGAAGGAAAGTGGGAGAGGGGGGGTGGAGCATATGGGAAATAGGAGGAAAAGAAGTGGAGGAGAGTAAGGTGTCAGAGAGAGAAAGGAACACTGTGGGGAGAGGAAGATGGAAGGGAAGAGAGAAAACCGAAGTGGGAGAGAGGTGGGGAGGAAAGGAAGACGGAGGGATGGAGAGAAAAACAACGGTGAGTATACAGAAAGGAAGGAGAGATAAGGAGAGAAATATAATGGGATGGTGAGAAATTGGAGGAAGAGAGGAAAGTGGGATGATTGGTAGGAAAAAAGGAAGGAGACAGAAGGACGGAGAAAAAGACGGGGACAGAAGGACGGAGAAAAAGAAGGGGACAGAAGGACGGAGAAAAAGGGAGGAGACAGAAGGACGGAGAAAGGGAAGAAGAGATAGCAAAGGGAAATGAGCTGGAACCACCAGCAAACTGACAGTTGAGTCCCGTCATGCGTTTTGATTTCGCAAAAAGGACAAGGAAGGAGGAAAAACAATCTTTCCGTGTCTTGTCCTTCTTCAGTGAGAGAACATGGCAGTACATAGGAAACAGAGATAACAGGTGGCCTATTGGCCCATGACTGAGTTATCTATTGGATAAATCAGCCAATTCTACTATGATCAAACCAACGTGTAGGAGAAAAAGATAAAGAAGAATAAGGCTCCCCAACACCATCACACCATCTGGTAAAACAGGCAGAGAAAAATGTTGAATGAACATTATGCTTGTTAGAAAGAACAAGCCTGGAAAAGTTTATTGGAGGGGCAGAAGAGAAACAACTTTGCATTATGCGATCTGTAATCTGCAGAGCAGTAATAAAAAGATCATATGCCAACGTCAAATGTTCTCACAGTTAAGCAAAACGTCTCATTGTCATCACACACTTCAAAGTGGAAATTAAATAGCACTAAGTTATAGCCTCTCCTGGGGGTACCCGGCGTTGTCCGGGTAAAACCCAATGCTATTTCTTATGGACATTGCCTGGGACTCTGGACGGTCACTTTGTGGGAGGAGACACCTGGGGTCCTATTTAACAATTGAAATTATGTTATTCATAGGGCTTACTTCTTCAGGGATGTACTCCCCATGAACCTGTTCCTATCATGCACCTATTTTCATACTACCCACCCACTCAAGCCCTCCCCATCCACCCCGCCAGTCCGTCCACCTATCCGACTCGTTGTAGCTAATAATGACATGATTGTAGTAGTTAAACAAACACTACAGTAATTGACTCATATTTCCACCTTGTGTTCTTGATTGTTTCTAATTTCCTCCAATCTTGGCCATCAGTGGCGCCACTTTAGGAAATGTAATAATTTCTAAATTCGCCATAGAAACTTACATTTATCAGAGCTGTTCAGAGAGTTCTACATGTATCCCCCTCGATTTCCACAGAGTACTGGGTGATAGACAAAGACAAAATTGCTCTCGTGTGTGTGTGTGTGTGTGTGTGTGTGTGTGTGTGTGTGTGTGTGTGTGTGTGTGTGTGTGTGTGTGTATGTATCTATGTATGTGTGTGTGTGTGAGTATGAATTTTATGCAAGCAAGAAGGAACCAAAGGCAAGGAGATGACAAGTTGTTCCCTCCAAGAAAAAACAAAAACATAACAAGATCCATTTACTTCTAGATGCTTGGACACACTGTGTTTGAAAGACTGAAGCTCATAGGCAGTAGGAAATGCAGACAGAGGGAGACAGTTCCAGAGACGACCTGTTGCATACATTAAGGACTGGGAATAGCGGATTAACTCTTGTATTAGAGAGTTGGACAGAAAACGGATGAGAATTTGTTGTTAGATGAATGCTACGCTCCCACCGTAGTGGTGGAGGGATGCAAGCAGACAGTTCAGTGGAGCAGGGACCATTGAAGGGACAATTGAAAAAAAGAAAAAGATGCAACAAGTGCAGCAAGGAGACAGAGGTTGAACAAAGCCAGTAAGAAGAGGACAGTTAATAAGACGAAAAGCCTTTGACTCCACCTTGTTGAGAAGACTTGTATGTGGGAACCTTCCCCACAGTGAGAGTTTTACTCAACACAGGGACGAATGAAACCTGTGCATAAAGTCAACAACTGTGCAGGGTAAAGACGGCATGGAGTCTGCTTAGCACACTTAACCTCTTGGTAGCAGATTTTACAAGAGATAACTCCCAAGAGAATGAAACCCAGAGTATGTATGTTTAAAGATGATACAGGATGAATTTGGATATCGTTAAAAATTGAAGGGAAGTCATGCGAAAGATTTTGTCGGGTTTTAGATGTAAGAGCTGAGTTTTTGAAGCATTAACCTGCCGCATCCCGTTGACGTTTATATACTTCCACACGTTTTGTCACTGTCAGTCCCGTTGACTTATTTAAACGCGAATCAATTGCAAGGTCCCTAATTTGCACAATTTTCAATTTTCGCGAGTGATTTTCGGTACGTATACACAGGACACCTTCCTCTACAAGATGCCAGGCAGGGACAATGCCTTACCCAGCATAACCACCCCCCCCGCACGCCATTGTCTCGGCAATTCACCTGTTACCAGTGACATGGCCAGTAAAGACATGTCGTGCCACGGTACGAAATTCAGGGCCAAAGTGATTCCCCAATCGATGACAATGTGGAGGACGAACTTTACATAGCATTAGAGGAAGAAACAGTCAGAAATGTTGATCAGGTAATGTCGCCAAAAAAAGGTCAGGTATGTTGATGTGTTTGGTGAGTGAAACAATGCTTATATTGCCTATATTACTGTGTGAAAACCAATATACTCTTGTACTACATATAAACTCATACCAAATAAATAAATAGATACCATTTATGAGTGGTGTGGAATAGTTACCCTCCCATAGAACTCGTTTTCTTTAGAGCCAGCCTAATAGAAAACACAGTAAGATAAGGAGGTACTGCTACCTGTATCGAGTATTTTAAACCTCAGGTGAGTTATTTCTCTATGAATTTTCGATGTTTCTCACCAAAAGCGGAGGTTTGAGCCAAAAAAAATTTTTTCAAAAATAGTCGCGATTGGGGGAGTCAGTGGTGGAAAAGTGGTCGGGACGGGGCAGGTTAAAAACAACAAGATTACTTTTACACAAATCAGAGATATGAGCCATATCAGACGTTAGGTGTGCCATAGCCTCATCCCTTGTTTGTTGGAGTAATTGCTGAGATGGACACTGAGGGAAGCGAATGGAAACGTGAAAGGTGGAGTCATCAGCATATCAGTGGATAAGGTTAGATGTATAGCATACAAGGTCACTGAAGAATAAAAGGAAGAGAGTTAGTGATAGAACAGAGCCCTAAGGAACACCACTATTGATAGCTCTAGGAGAAGAACGGTGACCATCTACATCAGCAGCTATAGAACGACCAGAAAGGAAGCTAGAGATGAAGGCACAATTACCGTAAAAGGGCAGTTTGGAAATTGAAGATTTAGGCCAGACTCGATTGGTGGCTTGTGAGATGTCAAGTGCAATGGCAAAGCTCTTGCCAAAGTCTCAAAATGAGGATGACCAGGAGTCGGAAAGATGGGTGTGAAGATCGCCAGTGGAGCGTCCCTGACGGAATCCATGCTGATGATCAGAAAGAAGATTGTAATGGGAAAGATGCTTTAAGATTTATTTGTCAAGAATAGGCTTGAAAACTATTGAAACACAGGATGTTGAAGCAATTAGGCGATAGTTAGAGGGATGGGAATTGTCACCATTCTTTGGGACAGGCTGAATGAGAACAAACTTCCAGCAAGAAGGAAAGGTACAAGTTGACACAAAAGAGAAAGAGTTTACTTATGCTGATTGTAAGCACAGAAGCACAATTCTTGAGGACAACAGGAGTGACCCCATCAGGCCCATATGCCTTGTTAGTATTTAGGCAAGTGATGGCAGAAAATACATCAAACTAAAGAAATTCAGTGTCAGCCATGGGAGAAATGAAGTTCCCCCGAGCTAAGCCCTGTATTAGACTATATAACCCCGCTAGGGTTACAGGAGGGAGCTACCCCTCCCGGCACGTCAGCCCGGGCGAGGCTCGAACTTGCAATGTGTCAGCCATGAGGAAGTCCGAGGAGGGAAGTGATGGAGGAACAGCACAGGAATCGCCTAACGTGGAATTGAAGAAGTGAAGAGTTCTGCTTTATCAGTAGGAGATATAGCTACAGGGCCATCAAAGTGGAAAAGAGGAGGGAAGGATGATGAAGTAAAGTGGTTAGTAAGGTTTTTGGCAAGATGCCAGAAGGAGCAGGAGGAATTTGATTTGGAAAGTTCAGAGTATTTAATATGAATGAAATAATTTTTAGCAAACAAAGAACAGACTTAGCACGATGCCAGGCAGAAACATGAAAGAGATGAGTTTCAGGGGTAGGTTGGCTCCTGTACCTTTTGTAGGCCTTCTTGTTGTGGACAACATTAGGACAAGCGTGATTATATCAAGGTTTCTTTGCTTTAGTCAAAGGATATGAGAAATGAATGTATGCTATAATGCCCGAAAGAATAACCTCCGTAATGCACAAGGCACACTCAGATGGCCCTCGACCATGGAGACAATAGTCAATCCAGGGAAAACTCAATGAGTTACCACTTGAGGGCCTCCCAAGCCTCAGCTCCAAGGTGCCACAACCGTCGCTTCTTGGGAGGGTCAACAGGCCTTACTGGAGCAATAGGACAGGTTGAGGTGACAAGATTGTGGTTAGAGGAGCCCAGGAGCCCAACAGAAAGAAAAGGTTTACAGCATAAGCAAAAGGATTAGTTGTAAGGAAGCGGTCAGGTATGTTGGAGTTCTCTCCAAGGTGCTGAGGGATATGGGTAGGGTGCTGTACAAGCTGCTCCAGATCATTAAGGATGGGAAAGATGTAGGCTTGTTCACCAGGTGGATTAGTGAGAGAAGAGGAGAGCCAAAGGTTGTGGTGAACATTGAAATTTTCTAGAATGGAGATTTCAGCGAAAGTAGAAATTGATAGGATGTGTTCCATCTCAGAAGTAAGGTAGTTGAGAAATTTTTCATAGTCAGTAGAATTAGTAGATAAGTAAACAGCACAGATTTATTTAGTCAGAGAATAACAGGAAAGTCGAAGCCAGAAAATAGAGAATTCAGAAGATTCAAGCTCAAGAACACAAGAGCAAGATATTTTGTTGCGTTAATATGCACAAAAGCCACCTTTGGCTTTGAAATGTGTATAGAGAAAGTAGGAAGATACAGAAAAGGGTTTGCTATCAGTTGGCTCAGACAGTCGAGTCTTAATGAGGAAGAGAACGTGAGGTTTAGAGGAGGAAAGGTGGTGCTGAACAGTGAGGAAGTTAGAGGAAAGGCCGCGAATGTAACAGAATTGAAGAAGTGAGTCAGGCAATGGTTCCAGGCATCTCACTTGGTCGTCACCGGGAGTGGGGCGGATGACGATGGCTTTGATTGCTCCCCACCCCCTACCCCTGGGGATTCCATGACTTGTTGAATTGATATATATACTAATAGTCTCGAAATATTTGTCTGTCGGAGTTGCATTAGCTACTGTTGCTAGTAGCTTTCTCCACTCTTCCACTATGTGAAAATGAAAGTAATTTTTCCCTGTATTGGTGCTGCATCTTTTGCTTTTGGGTTTCATTCCATTATTTCAAGTCAAAGTATCATTTTGTATTTCGAACCAAGTATCACATCCAACATAGTCGAATTTGTTAAGAATATTAAATAATTGTATTATATCTCTTCCAAGTCGTCATTTTTATAAAATAAAACATATTTAGTTTCTTAGTCTCTACTCGCCGAGTAAATTTCGAAGGGATGGGACCATCTTTCTTGCTCTCCGTTGCACTCTCTAGAGTTTATCATCGTTCTCAATAAGGTTCGGGGACCACCGCTGCATACAGTATTCCAGGCATGGTCCAATGTCATATAAAACTTAGAGATAGCACCGGATGTGTGTATGATGGAAGTTACTTGTGATGAAGCCAAATATTTTTTTTACTTTAATGCTGGCTTCAATACAAGGTTTTGAGATTTTGAGATCGTTACTTGCAATAACTTCCAACTCTTTTTCTTTTACTTCTTTCAGTCGAATGTCGAACATGAGGTATTCACATTTCGTGTTTTTGTCTCCGAAGTGTATTACCTTAAATTTGTCTATACAGAATTCCATATGCCATATTCTTCTCCAATTTATTAATGTATCCACGTTGTTTTGCGTAGATTCACACTCCACTTCCGTAATTACGCTGCCTCCAGTCTTCGTGTCATATGCAAATTTCGCAGTCTTAGAAACGAGTTCATTTGCTACATCAGTGATACAGTGAGAAGAACTGGTCCTAGAACTAACCCTTGAGGAACTCTGCTAGTTACAGTACTTGTAGCCATTCATGGTTCGCCATTCATCATTACACGCTGCTTATGATTCGTTAACCAGTCACCAATACATGAACATAATTTATCAGAGAGACCCTGGGCTCTTAGTTTTTTTAGTTGTCGGAGATGAGGAACCTTATCAAACACTTTCTGAAAATTGTAGATAAATGACACTCGACGGTATTGTTACGTCCCAGTTTTCGTATTTTATTTTTATTAAGTAAGATTTTAGACAAGATCTATTATTATGAAACCCATGTTGTTTACAATAGATTATACTTGTCAAGGAATAAGGTTACTTTATCTCTAACATTTTTTTCCAGTTCTGTTCAGTACAGACGTTTGGCCATTAGGGCAGTAATTTGTGGTGCGTTGTTATTTAATCCCCCGTAAAAAAAAAAAAAAAAAAAAAAGTATTATATTGGCGAGCTTTCATTGATTTAGTATTCTGCATTCAGTTAATTATTTATTGATTATTTAATTGTGCGAAAACGTGACCACCCGTTGCTTTTATGAAGCGTACGCGAGGAGATATTTGGTCCTGTTCAGTAGATTGGGTTGTTTTTTCTGAAGGCACTCTAATTTATTTCGATGATTGATGATAGTTTTCTGGTCCTTAGTGACCAATTGAGGGAAGAAAATATGTACTGTACTTTTGTGAAAATTGTTAAAGGAGTTGTTCAATATTGTTGCCATTGTTTGGTTGTTGAAAGAATGTCCATTAGAACTTGACGAATTTATATTTTCAGATATTGTTTACAGGAAATGAAAGATTTTTTTTTTGATTACCAGTACTTCGAATTTTCTCTGGTGTTATAAAATGATTCCTTGCACTCCCAGATGATTACCTGCGGATAGCACATATTGTAAACACTTCACCATCGGTTGGTTATCAAATTGGTCGGTAACAAATTCATTATCTGAATGGTATAGACACAGCACCGAATGCAGATGCACAAGAAGGTCTGCCAGAGTTTCTTTCTTTTTGGGATCCCTTACGAAATCCAATTGTCTTCTACTTGCTCTTGGTTAGGTAGCTCACAAGCAAAAAACATTGTGACGATCGCGATAATTTGCTACCCGTGTCACCTAGCAAAAAGAGCTAACAGGTTTTACCCAATTCTTTAGGTGAGAATGAAAGCATCAATGATGGTGATGACGACGCCGACGATGAGGGGATAAAGATGATGATGGTGAAGATGAAGATTTTGGTGATAAAGTCGGGAAGGAATAGACATGCATGGTTCCACTGAATTACCTTTACCTACTTATATTACCAGCTTTTCATGTGCTAAGATTGCTTTAAAGTGCAACACTGGTAAGGGTTGGGAGACAGGTAACAACCACTTGTAAACATAGAGGAAAATTACTCAGTACTGAATTAATGTTTAAAGCCATGTGATACAAACACAGACAAGCGCTGAGATCACCGTCCGCACTCTGGTGAGTGCACATGAAAAACGAACATAGCCGCGATTATGAAGAGGATTTGTAAAACACTAAGAGGCTCAAAACATCTCGATACTACCTACACCTCCCAGAAGGGGTTTCGTTCATTCTCTTTATTATTATTATTATTATTATTATATATATACCCTTCTGACTTGAGAATAGTTAGGACAAGGCTTCCAAATGTTATTGTGATGGGATTATTTGCCCTGAAACATAACAGAAGTTACATTGGCAGGGAGGGAGAGGGACACACACACACACACACACACACACACACACACACACTTACACAAATCCTCGCATTCCACTACGCACAAGGAATAAAAAATATATGTAAGATTATAAATATAATGTTTAAGAAGCTCAGAAAATTGATCTCTGCACTATAGATTTATTCTCTTGGCTCTCTTCCCTCCTCTTTCATACGGCCTAAGAAAAGGTATTCGAATTGCTTGAGCTCATGGTTCGCGTTTATTAGCTGTTCACGATGAACACAGTCATTATGCTGACACTACTTGCAGTGTTGTAATGTCCTTTAATGGCAAATCAGTATTAAGATATGTCAAAACAGAGGATATCCTTGTGGTAAACCAATTTAATATACAGTAATCTCTCTACTGTCAGACGTAATAGAGCCAAAGGCATGTCCAGAAAGTGGTCCTGTCCGGATAGAGGGCCCCAGCCTCCTGGACTTGTACTTATGGACCCTAACCTAGCCTAACTCAGAAAAACAGCTATACAACTCCCTACTGGACATGCGTAGCACCTATTTAAGACCCAATTCACACCAATAAGGGACATAAAAGACTGAAATAAATGCAAAAAAAAAAAAAAAAAAAAAAAAGAGAATGAGGTTTTAGAGGTGAGTATATACAATATTAAACATTCTGGGTACTTACAAGTCCCAGGCTCCTGGACTGGTACTTATGGACCCTAACCTAGTCTAACTCAGAAAAACACCTCCCTACTGGACATGCATAGCACCTAAGACCCTATTCACACCAATAAGGGACATAAAAGAGTGAAATGAGGTTTTAGAGGAAAGTATGGAAAATACAGTACAATATGAAACATTTTGGGTACTTACAACAAGTCCCTGGCCATCTCGATGAATAACCCGCCTCCTCTCAGACTCTGACAGTAAAAAGGAGGACCTGAAGCACCTGCAGTACACTGTACATGAAGTCTTGCACTGAACTTAGTCATTTGCACTCAAAATTCCATTTTTCTTTACACTGTGCACTCTAGTCTTACTTGCACAATCAATGTTGCACTCTGCACTTAAGTCTTTGCACTCAGAAATCTATTTTCTTAACACTGTGCACAGTTTTTTGCACTGCACAACATTGTAAATTCCCGTGTGGTCTAGTGGCGAGTTCTTGCTGTCTATTCACTGTCAGAGCCTGAGAGTAGCTGATGCGGGTGGCCTAGGGGTGCGTTGTTGGGACATGGTGATGGACTACCCACTGCAGACGACTCTGAAGAGAGGTGCAAACTCACGTCCAGTGGCGACTCCACCGTGCTGTGGCTCGGAGGATGAGGGCCTGTCTTGGGAAGGCAATGCTGTGGAGCCAGGACTGGGCATAGCAGGGGTCACGGGTCTGAAAAAGCTGTCAGTGGTTGATTGACGCAAGGAACGACGATTTTGGCGATTAATGATGCGCTGCCTGAAAGCATGCACTTCCTCCACAAGTCCCAAGGGTCACATCTCCCTGTCGCAGTCCGGGTGTTCCAGGTAGTCGAGAATGAACTCTATGTGTTCCCAGAGTGCGCTCAACTTGGGGATGGCTGGAGTAGTGTCATGCTGAGAGGAGTCTGCATCATCGTCGCCATCCTTGTCGGAATCTTCAAGCTGGATACTGGCACCTGCAACTGAAGATGTGATCTCGATATCAGAAATGGTCTGATACCCAAGATCGCCCTCGTCGTCATCCAACCACTCACGCACTTCGTCCACATATCATCGTTGCCATGCGCATGTAGACGTGCATGGAAGTCATCCGTGTCAGAACCTAGGAAATCGTGTTCCACATCCGTTCCGAGAAGTAGACGAGACCAACCATTTTCTAGAGTCCTGACAGAGACTTCCTTCCATGCACTGGCCCAGTTGTAGATTGCAGACGATGTTGTAGCGGCAAAGGTTTTCCAAAGTCCGCTGGCCTCGCGTGTCCCATCCCTCCCTGCACTCGTCCTCGTCCTCGAGAACAACCATCACCTCGTCCAGGAACTTCCTTCGGTACAGCCTCTTTGTTGCCACGATCACTCCTTGGTCCATGGGTTGGATGAGAGCAGTCATATTAGGTGGCAGAACCATGCCCCTTAATGCGGCCATTCTCAGCCACCAAGTCCTTGTCGCACAGGTGAGCAGGTGCATTATCCAAGAGAAGGAGGGCCTTTACCTGGTAATCTGGTAATTGATGACCTCCTTGACGAAATGGCGAGGGAACCAGTCTTTGAAGATCTGGGCAGTGAATCATGCCTTCAAAGAATGGTACCAAGCAACAGGAAGGACATCCATCACCCCACGAAGACACCGAGGCTGCTTTGCAAGGCCACCAATAACGGGCTTGAGCCGGTGCATGCCGTTAGCATTGGCACAACACAAAGCAGATATCCGTTGCTTGGAGAGCTTGCGGCCAGGTACACGCTTCCCCATCTCCTCAGCTAGAGTGTTCGTTGGCAAAGAGCAATAGAATAAACCAGTTTCATCAGCGTTGTAGACTTGACCGAGAGTGAGGCCCTCCCTGTCGATCAAGCCCTTTACCTTGTGCCGAAACTCCTTTACTCCATCCTTGTTGGTGTCCAAAGCTTCGCCATGAGACTTACAGTTGGTAAGGCCATGTCATAACTTGAACACGAAGAGCCAACCCTCAGATGAGTTAAAGTCTAGGGTGTCGTGAAGCCTTGCGAACTTCTCAGCAGCAGCCTTCAGCTCCGTGCCACGCACCAGTACACCAGCAGCACGTTGTTGTCGATACCAAATCGACGTGGAGCGGTCGACTTCAGCATACTGGGGAGTAAACATCATCTTCCTCTCCACATTGCGTTTGTTCTTTGACGTGAAGTCAGCCGTGTTCTGCATGAGTTTGTCACGGGATCTCTTGATATCAAACAAAGTAGATCGGGCCAGGTTGAATTCACGGAGGACGCGTGAGGTTGACCATCCTGCGTCCACCTTGTCCAATATCTCTCTTCCTCTCCAGAGTTAAAACCACTCTCTTCCTTTTCTTAGGATGCAGAGCCATCATCACACGCACTAACAAGAGGCAGGAGAGCAGCAGGAGAGCCTGCAGCAAGTAGGGCACCACCACAAAGGGAGCACATGGGTGGCCATGATGACGAGCATGCACTCACAACAAGAGACGGGCGGTAAGTGGGGAGGATGTGGGGGCGCTCTAGTGGACAGCAGCAGAACTACACACCAAAACACAGCTGGTCCGCACCACGCGCGCCAAGTTCAAATGATTGGGGGGAAAAAAGTCGATTTTTTTTCGAATTTTTTGCGATTTTTGGGCAATTTTGGGAATATTAAATCCCGGGACCAAAATGTCAGGTAAGTGGGGTGTCCGGAAAGTGGGCGTCTGGATAGCGCGGGGATTACTGTAATATTATATGAGGTCCTGCTCTCTCGGTAAAGGTGATACGAAGCTACTTGAGTTGCTCACCACCACCTTCCTCCCACTACCAGCGATGCCAATTAATATGCTGCCTACGTCTTCCTTCAGTGTCAGCCCTCTTTTCTTCCTTTTTCTTGCACCTTTTCTGTCTCTTTTTATTCTTCTTTCCGTTTCAAGTGGCTTTAAATTAATTGACAAGTCTAATGGTTTCCTGTAAGCCAGAAAACCATTTACAGTGCTGAGTGGTAATCATATAGCCAAACCATACGTGCTCTCTGTGTGTCAGCAAGTGGGTTGGCTTAAGGTTAGTGCCCCTCCCCGTAAAACAACGAACTCAGTGTCAAACGGTCACCCCTTACGGGATTTTGGCATCAGGTTGTAGATAGATAGATAAATAGATAGAATTTATATCTATTTACACGGTTTTTTCATCACATTGGTTTGCTACGTAAATATCTTACTATACTACTGATATGCCAATCATTTTACTCAGCATTTACTCTACAGTAACGTGTATAACGGAGGATATTTGTACGTATTTTTCCTCTTCTCAATTCTTCACCCAATCAGGGATCTCCTTACAAAGGATGTAGGTTGTACTGATTCATTCATAAACTTACGTTTGTTTGCCATGGGGTAGCTGCCAGATACAGCCAGACAGCAGAACTTTTTTTTTTTTTTTTTTTTCAGTTTTTGCTTGCACAACTGTACAAGTGTGTATGTGGACAATGTTATTGAAATGTGCAATATATTATGGGTTTTGTAAAAGAAAAATATTGTGGTCAATAAACTACATATCTATCTAGCTGCCTGTCTGAACAGAGAAACCCATTAATATTAGCCAAACATTGGTAGACAATTGAGGATTAGCGAAAGTTTTTTTTTTTTTTTTATAATAGGTCAAAGGTAAAGGTTAGAGAGCTGGATCAAAGTTTAACCTTGCAACGCCAACTTAACCTTTAATGGGTAAAGGGTATATCTGTAACACTGTAAGTATAGGGGTCATATGCTATCCCAGGATGAAAAAAATGTTAGAATTTAGCAAACTTAATTATTATTATTAAACAAAATAAACAGGGCTACTCTTTAGCGTTATATGTGTGTGTGTAACATGAATCAAAAATTTTAGTGACAATTCCTTCCCTTCCCTTCAAAAGAAAATCAATACTTTGGAAAAATAGAAAATTTTTATGATTTTTATGTTTGGTACCGTATTATATTTTTGTATTATTATTACATTAGGTTAGGATATATTATATTGTTATAATACCGTTGTGTTAGGTTACATTTTTTTATACCAGCCTGTACTTACCCTACCACACTGTGCAGGACAGTACCCTGTACAGGTATTGGGGGTATATCTTACCCCACTGTGCACTGCAGATATTCACTGCTACCATCGTAGAGCAGCAAGCGAGAAGATCTCACCACCACACCTGATCACTCACTGGCACTGACAAAGTCAAGGACGGTGCTGCTGTCAGCAATCTTTCATGGTGAAACATGAAATGACGTCATAGCGTGGAGTAAGAGCTACCCCGCAGTACCTATCAGCTTGTAGCTGATTTAGACCAAAGTTTGTGGAAGGACTGAGGGTAAGGCAAGTACAAAAGGAATCAATTTTGAGAACAACCACTCAGATGTAAGGATCAGGACAAGGTCAAGTTTGACCCTTGTGTTTGCGTGTGAACAAAATAACCAGTTTTGAACGAAACTTTGTGAAAAGGTTGAGGACGTATAGTTTTTGAGAACAATAGGTCATAGGACAAGGTCATTTGGCAAGGTAAACTTACAGTATTCATTCGATTCTGACCAAACCGTCTGGAATGATTGAGGAGAAGGCAAAACCATTGGAATTCAGTTTTGAAAACAAACAGCGAAATGCTAAGGTCACAGGGAAAAGTAAAAGTCCAGTATTACATGACAGCGTCAAACTAACACTTTCAATTTGATTTAAATCAAGCTTTGCTAGAGGGTTCAGGGTAAAGCAGTGGTGAAGGGATTCGATTTTGAGACAGTCGGGAAAAGTCAAGGTCACGAGGAAAGGGAAAATGTTCTACCTTGTGACGCAGTGTTAACTTGATCTTGACTACACTTTGTGGAAGGGCTGGAGGTCGGCAAAGGATGAACATAATTGATTTTGAGAACAGTAGGTCAAAGATCAAGGTCACAGGGCAAGGTGAACTCAAATAATTTTTATCTGATTTTGACCAAAGCGGGGTGTGAAATGATTCGATTTTGAAATCAATCGGCTGAAGGTCAAGGTCACAGATTGAATTCGAATGTTTGGTACTTAGACCAGTTGATGGGCTGGGTGTTGCACTTAGCGAGAGCTCTTTCTTGCTTGTCCTCAGCGTCCCACACATACTCCTATCCACACAAGTATGCTTACTTGACATCTCTTTCTTTCTGAGTCTGTCCTGCTCCCTTCTATCAAGATCGTCAAAAGGGGGGGGAAGGAGCGAGGCAAGAAGAGAGGCTGGCTGGTAAATGTAGGAGAGGTGGGTGGGGGTGGGTTATGGAGTGGGGAAGGAGATAGGGTCGAGGATGTTAGGGGCATATGATACCCTGTTTTAGCCAGATGTTGACAGCTTGGAGTGCCTAGTCTAGGAAGCATCCTACAGTAATGCTCTTTGCCTGTGTTGCTTAGGTTAGGAATGTTACATGAATGAACATATATGACTCATTGTCAGTGACATTGTTGTTTACTGTTTGTTAACCCTAAAACGTTAGTTACTCTGGATACCGCCATATTATCCCTCTCTTATGAGAGACCTCAATACATAGATAAGATACTGATCAACTTCGCAGGAACAGAAAGATCAACTTCAGAGTGTGAAAATTGCTTTAATGATGTTTAGCCTCACAAGTGGGGAGTGAGCGGTGTGTAACTGAAGACAGCTGTAAGATATTACCCTCACGGCTGCTCTTTCTCTGCATAAACACTGAGATGGGGGAGGGGGTGTGTCCAGCCACACCATTACAGCCACACCACCAGTAACAAAACTGCTGTACCATCGTCATATAATTACACAAAAACTACACCACCAGTCAAACCAGTCACAGTAACATCAGACCGACAAGTCACAGTAACGCCCGTCACAAGTCATACATTAATCACAGCTGCACAAGTCACAGTTACACCCCATCACAGTTATACCATCCTCATAGTTACATCATTGCCACCTTTGTCACTATCAGCTACATCACCATTACAGTTGCAGCTTTATATCAGTTGCCAAACCTTCACAGTCTAACCACTTTCCCGGTTAAACCACCATCACAGTCACACCTTCATCACAGTCACACCTTCATCACAGTCACACCATCATTACAGTTGCACCTCCATCAGTCACCACCTCCATCACAGTCACACCACCATAACAGTTGCATCACACTTACACCTCGGTCACTCACATACCAATTAAACTACCATTACAGTTACACTACGGTCATGCAGCACTTTTCTGTCCACACGCTCTTTACCCTGACTACATTTTTTTTTTTTAATGCAAGTGGCTACCGGTTTTCTCAGTTTTTCATGTACAGGGGCGATTAGTAATTCCTTTGCATTTATTTAGTTTAAAATTAGCGAAGCGAGACTGTTGACTTTTTATTATTATTATTATTATTATTATTATTATTATGAATAAGAAGATTAAGCTGGGAAAGGCCCCAGGAATTGATGGAGTGTGTGGTGAAATGCTTAGGTATGGGGGTGAGATTGTTGTGGAGTGGATATGGAAGTTGTGTAGATTGGCTTGGGAAGAGGGAAGGGTTCCAGAGGACTGGAAATCAGGTATAATTGTTCCTCTGTACAAAGGAAAAGGGGAGAGAGAAGTATGTGGTAACCATAGAGGTATTTGCCTTCTTAGTGTGACTGGTAAAATATATGGTAGAATACTCATTGATAGGGTTAGGCATATGACAGAGGAGCTAGTTGGAGAAGAACAAGAGGGATTTAGGAAGGGAAAAGGGTGTGTAGATCAGATATTTGTTCTAAGATGTTTAGTGGAGAAGTATCTAGAGAAGGGAAGGAAAGTGTATGCTGCCTTCATGGACTTGGAGAAAGCTTATGACAGAATAGATAGGCAAGGTATGTGGAAGGTATTAAGAATATATGGAGTGGAGGGGAAATTGCTGAGTGCTGTGAAGAGTATGTACGAGGGAGCTAGGGCTACGGTGCGAGTGGATGGTGAGCTGAGTGAGTTCTTTGATCTCAATGTGGGACTGAAACAGGGGTGTGTGATGTCTCCATGGCTGTTTAATATATATATGGATGGCGTTGTAAAGGAGGTGCAAGGTAGGGCAGTGGATGTGGGGGTGGCCCTAATGAATGAGGGTGAGATTTGGAAGCTTCCGGTGTTGCTGTTTGCTGATGATACAGTATTGTTGAGTGAAGATGAATGGGAGTTGCAAGGTTTGGTGAATGAATTTGGGACAGTGTGTAGGAGGAGGAAGCTGAAAGTTAATGTAAACAAAAGTAAAGTTATGGTGTTTGAGAGGAATGAAGTCACAGAGTGTGCAGTGAGGTTGGGTGGTGAGGATATGGAGAATGTGACTGCATTCAAGTACTTGGGTAGTTTGATGAGTAAGGATGGAACTTTGGGGGATGAAGTACGTGAAAGGGTACAGCAGGGAAGAAAGGTTGTTGGTACACTGAAAGCAGTGATGAGAAATAGGGAGGTGAGTATGGAAGTTAAGAAGTCACTGCATGATGGTATTGTGATCCCTACCCTGACGTATGGAAGCGAGGCGTGGACCTTGCAAGAGGGGAACAAGTCAAGAGTGAGAGCAGTGGAAATGAGTTACTTGAGAGGAGCATGTGGAGTGACGTGGAGGGACAGGTTGACGAATGAAGAAGTGAAGGAACGTTGTGGGGTAGATGTGGATGTGGTTGAGAAGATTAGGAGAAATACACTGAGGTGGTTTGGACATGTGGAGAGAATGGAGAATGAAAGACTGACTAAGAGGGTGTATGTAGGTGAGGTGGAGGGAGGGAGAGGGAGGGGTAGACCGAGGATGAGGTGGAGGGATGGAGTTGAGAGGTATATGAGGGAGGGGGGGGTGCGTTGGGGGGAGGGGAGTCAAATGGTGGGTGACAGAGTGACTTGGAGGCGTTTTGTCTGCGGCCACCCTTTGCGGGATTAGGGCGTCGGGCTATAGATAGATAGATAGATAGATTATTATTATTACTACTACTACTGCTACTACTACTACTACTACTACTACTACTACTACTCTTATTACCAGCCGCAATAGCGACACTGGTTTTGTTTTCAGTTTGTCTGTCTGTCTTTTTTTTTTCCTTTTTGTATGCCAGGAAGAAGAAGCCAAGAGCCAGTGGCATGCAAACTGCTCCTTCAAAAAAAAAAAAAAAAAAAAGAGAGAGCCAAATTCAAGATCCATTCATTTCGAAGTGCCTGGACACACTAAGTTTGAATGACTGGAGATCATAGGCAGTAGGAAAAACAGACAGAGGGAGACAGTTCCAGAGTTGACCTGTTGCATACATGAAGGGCTGGGAGTAGCGGTTAACTCTTGCACGATAACTTCGCAACCGCTCAAGAAATCATCACAAAATTTTATAGGTGCATAGTAGGGGTGATACGAGTTCGAAAGTGACAAAACAGGTCAAGGTCAAGGTCATATTCCGAGCGGCGCTAGATATGTACCGGCTCGCGGCTGGTGCGATTCCCTCTTGGGGGCCCCTAGTTATTATTATTATTATTATTATTATTATTATTAATGATAAAAAAGACTGTGAAAGAAAAGAAAAGAAGACTCTGATAAGAAAGAAAAAAAGACTGTAGCCTATAAGGAAGAAGTACCAGGTGAACAATTTTTGATGTTGCAGAGTGAAAATAGGCAAAGATAAAGATGAAACAGTTACAGAAAGCCCATGTTATGTATTGCCATTGACATTTGGGGAGGGGTGGATTCTACGTCACTCTCATGAGGGAAAAAGGGCAGAATGATGAGGATTGCCTGTTAAGCCCATAGTAATTAAAAAAAGAATGGCTATTAATGTTCCATTGTTACTTTTATAGCACATTTGCCAGTTTCCTCCAATATACAGTAACATTTGCCAGAGCCAGCCTTAGCAGTTGCAGGGCCCCGTTTGACCATTTTGGTAGGGTATGCAGGATCCAAGATTATTTCACATTTGGTGTCATGAGTACAGTGTTCTGTATCATATTACATTGTATTAAAAGTAAATATATATATATATATATATATATATATATATATATATATATATATATATATATATATATATATATACATATATATATATATATTATATACTGTACATATATTGTGGTAGGTGGAGACGCCCATCATCCACTCACTCAATGTAGAGTGATGCCATATGAGCTCTACACTGAGTGACAAGCCAAATGGTTTCCTGTACCCAGGAAACCATTTACTACGCTGGTTGGTAACCATATTATCGGGGTTTCTGGCAGGGTTAAGTGTCCCCCAGATTCCCCTATCCAAAATCATTTAATCATGGCAGTCGTTTCAGAGAGCCTCGGAGGGCCCAATACCTGCCCAGGGCCCCAACTAAATGGGCAGACTCGCTTGGCCATGTGGAATGTGAGAGGTGTGAATGAGGAGAGCAAGAGGGTGGAAGTGGTGAATGTGTTCAAGAGTGCGAGATATGCTGTGATGGCATTGTGTGAAACGAAGATGAAAGGGTGTGAAGTGGAGGAGTGGGAGGGTGTGAAATGTGTAAGATTGGGAATGAATGGGCGAGGATGATACAGGGAAGGAGTTGCTTTGTTGATGAATGAGGTGTGGCAGAGTGGAATGAGAGACTACAAATGTGTCAGCTCGAGGTGTATGTATGTCAAGTTCAAGTTTGAGTGTCATAAAGACTTTGTATCATAAAGCAGCGACTTTGTATTTGCTTGTAGAGGCGTATATTTTAGACTTGTGGTCGAGCGGCTTTTATATCTTGTAGTAGTTTCCCCACCAGATGTCATGTAGTGACGGGAGAGGTAAAGAATAGTATGGGACTATTCTTTATTTGTCTTGGAAATATTAAACAGGTATAATAGTATAAGTCCTGGGTAGCTACCTCCCTGTCTCGCTATCTCTCTCTCTCTCTCTGTTCTAAAGCTAATCTCCGTCTCGACCTCTCTATAGGGTCGCTTGTCTCCTTCCTGGCCGCTGTCGTCAGCTTTCCTCCGTGTAAGCGTTTAGCGCTGCTCGCTTCTCGCAAACACAACACCTTCTCATCATTTGACTTCCTGCTTCTATCTGTCTCTCTATCTATCTATTTATCTATCTATCTAGTATGATTTGCAATTATAATATGGAGACCTACCACATTGCTCTGCCGCGCAAAAATGGCGTACCATCGACATTTAATAGTTATAATATATTAATACATACTACATACACATTATAATGAACTTATAAGCTAATTAAGTGAAATACATAATATTGTAAAGTAACATAATTGTATGAATATTGT
>NC_136992.1:18684938-18769938 GCF_032717465.1 Coenobita brevimanus | reverse complement strand
GAAGCACGTAAAGAGACTAGTGAAGAGGAAAAAGAAGGAGGTAAATGATGATCTGGGCAAAAAAATGAATGCGAACTACTCTGAATATAGGAAGTTATTCTAGAAAGAAGTGCGGAAATGTAGAAGCGCAAGTGGAAAGAAATGTGATAGTGTGAAGGATGCAGGTGGTAGGTTACTAATCCATGGAGATGAAGTAAGGACCAGATGGAAAGAATATTTTGAAAGCCTGATGAATGGAAATAGAGAGAGCAGAGCGGCTGTAAACATGATTGGTTTTGAGGGTGTGCAGAGAAGGAATGCATACAGGAAACGTAACACTCGCACAGGTGAAGAGCGCTGTGAAACGTCTGAAAAATGGGAAAGCAGCTAGGGTTGATGAGGTGTATGCAGAGATGCTTAAATGTAATGGAGAGAGTGGATTGAAGTGCTTGTTGGAGATATGTAAGAAGGCATGGATGTTTGAAACTGTGCCTGCAGTGTGGAAAAAGGCTTTGATTGTACCCCTGTACAAAAATAAAGGTGAGCGAAGTGAGTGCAAGAATTATCGTGGCATAAGTTTATTGAGTGTCGTAGGGAAGGTATGTGGAAGAATTATTATAGAGAAAGCAAGAGAGATATCAGAAGTCCTAGTAAGTGATGATCAGGGTGGCTTTAGGAGTGGCAGAGGATGCAGTGAAACAGATAGCAGAGAAGGCTTGTGAGAAGGACCATAAGGTGTTTATGGCATTCATGGATCTGGAAAAAGCATACGACAAAGCAGCTAGAGAGGGATTGTGGAAAGTTTTCCGCATGTATGGTGTAAATGGTAAGCTGCTAGGTGCCATCAAGAGTTTTTATGATGGTAGCGAAGCATGTGTAAGGGTTAATGAGCATCTAAGTGAATGGTTCACGATCGGTGAGGGCGTGGGACAAGATTGTGGGATGTCCCCATGGCTGTTCAGTATATATATATACGGATGGGGTGATGCGAGAAGTAAAAACACGAGTAATGGAGAGAGGGATGGCGTTGGTAATGAATGGTGATAGATGGAATATCTCAAATTGGTTGTATGCTGATGATGCAGTACTGCTTGCAAGTACCGGACAAGAACTTGGTAGGCTAGTGCAGAGTTTTGTTGTTGTCTGTGAGCGTCGTACCTTGAGAGTAAATGCAGAGAAGAGTAAAGTGATGGTTACTGAGAAAGTGACTCCCAGTGTGATGTTACAGTGAATGGAGAGAGACTGGAATTGGTGAGAGAGTTCAAATACTTGGGTACAGTGATAGAAAAGAGAGGAAAATGTGCAAAAGAAGTTGAAAGTAGAGTGACACAAGGAAGAAAAGTAGCTGGTACAATGAAGGCCTTGATAAGAAACAGAGGCTTAAGTGTTGCAGCTGCACGAGGCTTACATGAGGGAGTGTTAGTGCCAACTCTAACATATAGGTGTGAGACTATGGTGTGGCATGAAAATGAAAAGTCAAGAGTAAGAGCAGTGGAGATGGGACTGCTGAGGAATGCATGTGGAGTACATAGGCTGGATAGGATACGAAATAATGTGATTCGTGAAAGGTGTGGAGTGAGGAAGTCGGTGGACACCAGAATCGAAGAGAATATCCTGAGATGGTATGGTCATGTGGAAAGAATGGATAACAATAGAGTGGTGAAAAAGGTATACCTGAGCCAATTTGAAGAAGGGAAGAGGCGAGGTAGGCCAAGGAGAAGGTGCAGAGATATGGTGGATGAGTGTTTGAGAAAGAGAGGTTTGAAAGTTGGTGAGGCAAGGGAACTGACAAGAGATCGAGCTGGCTGGATGAATGTTGTGAGAAGTGCATGATCAGGGATTTTGGCACCCCTTGTGAAAATGACAGCATTCAGATTGACTCAATCGGATACGTTTGTGTGAAGCTGCAGAATGTGGTGAATGTTTTTGGTGTTGCCGGTAGAGCCAGGATTCCAGGGGCTTGAATGATGAGTAAATGGAAGTGTGGCCTATTTGAATTGGGAGAGTTTGTGCTTTCTGGACATTGCTACTCCTCACCCTGCCCTTGGGTGGGAAAGGAGGTCCGGATGATGATGATGATGATGATGATGATGATGATGATGATGATGATAATGATGATTGTTATTATTATTATTATTATTATCATTATTATTATTATCATTATTATTATTTGTTATAATAATAATAATAATAATAATAATAATGATAATAATAATAATAATAATAATAATAATAATTATTATTATTATTATTATTATTATTATTATCATTATTATTATTATTTATAATAATAATAATAATCTATCTATCTATCTATTGCCAGACGCCTCAATCCCGTTTGGGGTGGCCACAAACAAATCGCATCCACGCCGTCCTGTCCCCCGCCATTTCACTGCCTTGCTCCCAGCTCACAGCCCCCTCTCTCATATACCTCTCCACCCCATCCCTGCATCTCATCCTCGGCCTCCCCCTCCCTCTTCCCCCCTCCACCTCACTCACATACACTCTCTTCGTCAGTCTTTCACCCTCCATCCTCTCCACATGGCCAAACCACCTCAGTGTGTTCCTCATAACACTTCGTATCACATCCACATCCACACCACAACGCTTCTTTATATCCTCATTCGTCAGCCTGTCTCTCCATGTGACTCCACAGGCTCTTCTTAAATAACTCATTTCCACTGCTCTCACTCTTGACTTGTGTCCTTCCAACAACGTCCAAGCTTCACTTCCATACATTAGAGTTGGTATCACAATACTGTCATGTAGTAACTTTTTCACTTCCATGCTCACTTCCCTGTTTCTTATCACTTCTTTCAAAGAACCAGCAACCTTTCTTCCCTGCTGTACCCTTTCAAGCACCTCACCCTCTAAACCTCCATCCTTACTCATCGCACTACCCAAGTACTTAAACGTACTCACATTTTCCAATTCCTCACCATCCAACCTTGCTGTACATTCACTGACTTCACCTCTCTCAGAGACCATCACTTTACTCTTCCCTACATTCACCTTTAGAGTCCGTTTCTTGCACACTCTCCCAAACTCATCCACCAAGCCTTGCAGCTCCCCTTCGTCTTCACTCAACAACACAGTATCATCTGCAAACAACAGTACAGGGAGTTTCCAAACACTATCCTCTCTCACCAGGGCCACTCCAACATCCACTATCCTACCTTGTACCTCTTTTATTACCCCATCCATGAACAGATTGAACAACCATGGAGACATGACACATCCCTGTTTCAACCCAACCTCCAAAGAGAAATATTCACTTAGTTCACCATCCACACGCACTGCAGCCTTAGCACCATCATACATATTCTTCACAGCATTCAACAACTTTCCATCTACTTCATATATTCTTAATACTTTCCACAATCCTTGTCTATCCACCCTGTCATATGCTTTCTCCAAATCCATGAAAGCCGCACACAACTTCTTTCCCTTCTCTAGAAACTTTTCCACTAAAGATCTAAGATTGAATATCTGATCTACACAACCTCTTCCCTTCCTAAAGCCTCCCTGTTCTTCTCCAACTAATTCCTCTGTTCTTTCTCTAACTCTGTCAATAAGTATCCTACCATACACTTTTCCTATTATACTAAGAAGACAAATGCCCCTATGATGACCACACACTTCTTTTTCCCCTTTTCCTTTGTACAAGGGAATAATTATACCTGACTTCCAATCCTCCGGGACTCTACCTTCCTCCCAGGCCAATCTGCACATCTTCCACATCCATTCTAATACTATCTCTCCCCCATGCTTCAGCATCTCACTACACACTCCATCAATTCCTGGGGCTTTCCCCAATTTAACTTTCTTCATTGCTTTCACAACTTCTATCTTACTGATTTTTTCCTGTCTTCTCACCTCCCTCCTACTCCCAGCCATTCCCCAGCCACTTATACTCGCATTACTTCCATCCTGTATGTTCAACAATTCCTTAAAGTGTTCTCTCCATCTGCTCACTCTTTCTCCCTTCTCCAATAGTAATCTACCATTTTTATCTTTCACTCCCCTGCTAACCTCACTTCCACCCTGTCTTACTCTCTTCACCTCTTTCCAGAACATTTTCTTACAGTCTTTACACTCAAATTCCTTCCAAATTCCTCATCCAATCTCTTCTTACTCTCTCTTACTAATCTTTTCACCTCTCTCTTTCTTTCTACATATAACTCTCTCTTCCGCCTCTCAACTTCTTCCACTCCCCTATTTCTCATCCATTCATTGTATGCTTTCTTCTTTTGTGCCGCAGCCTGTCTCACCTCTTCAGTCCACCACGCTGTTCCTTGCACCCCCCCTCTGTCTTCTCTTCCTCCCACACACCACATCACATGCTGCACATATTTCTTCTGTAAATATCCTGCACACCTTCCACGTCCCCCATCTGCTCCAATTCATATTTGCCCAATCGTTCCTCCACTTCTCTCTTATACTCTGCCTTTTTCTCATCCTCTTGTAACCTTTCCACTCTCCTTGCAACTACTTCTTCCTCTCGTCTTTCCCTTCTTCTATTCCTCCATCTTACTTGTATCCTAATTCTGGCCACCACCAAGTAGTGGTCAGAAAGTCCACTCCCCCAACCTCTATAAGCTCTTACATCCATTACACATCTTCGCATCCTTTCATCCACACACACATAATCAATCATTGCCTTCCTTTCATTCAGTTCACCACCCACCCTTCTCATCACTCGCCATGTATACCTGTGGATCATTTTATGCCTGAAGAGGGTATTGGCTATCACCAACCCCCTCCCAGCACAGATTTATTATTATTATTATTATTATTATTATTATTATTATTATTATTATTATTATTATTACTATTATTATTATTATTATTATTATTATGATGATGATGATGATGATGATGATGATTATTATCATTATTATTATTACTTTTAATTAGAGCCCTTTCCTTTGAGACCCAGTACCTCTAATCATTATTTAGGGCCATAAAATTTCAGATACCATTGTACTGTTCATAGTAATCGCGGTAGTGATTGCTAGGTAGGCATGTCACAGTTTCAGATGACGTCATGTATGTAAGATGCGGGGCGCGCACACCAAACAGCTTGCGAAACCCAGCTGTAAGTGTCTGGACCAGAAGACCTTCGCTGTTTAAGTTCAGATCTACTCTCAAAACCCCACCTATCCTCGTAAGCGAAATCCAGTAACAAGAGTATAGATTGGTTCATCTTTATTTTTCGTTCTTTCTTTCCTAAACGAAAGGGAATACACGTGCTTGTTACGTATCACAACGCTTTATAACTGGGAATGTCTCATTTTGTTGTTTAGAGCCGCATTCCAGCTGCAGTACTCGAGTTATAGCCTAAAAACTTTCTAAACCACTCAGAGCTATTCTCGAAATATGGAAAACTCTACGGATTCGTGGTTCCTCATCCCACGTAAACATTTTACAGTATACAGTATACACTGCATCATTAATCACCGTAACGATTACCATAGTTAAAATTCATTTCAAAGCATGACCAATGCATGTTTGGTCGCTAGTTTTCATAAGAATATCATAAATTAGAAAACATATTTTGAGCCCCTTATTGTCATAGTGTTTGAAGCGCTGTCACGTGACTCCAGAAAGGCACTTCCATGGGAGATGTATGCTGATGACTTGGTGTTGGTTGCAGAGAATGAAAGGGAGGTTGCAGAGAATGAAAAGGAGACAGAGGAAAGCTTTTGAAAATGGAGAGAAGGAATAGGACGCAACGATTTGAGTGAAATGTGGATGAAACGAAACTTGATATCTAGGGCTGGTGGCGGTACTGTCAAAGCAGAAGGAGTGTGGCCATGATCGGTTTGCCAAAAGGGTCAGGGAAGCAGCTCCATCTTGTACAGTATTTGTGATAAGTGGGTGCATGTTAGATGCAGTGGAGTTAAAGACAGACTGCGGGATAATGCTGATATTGGGTGAGCAGTGTGTCGGGCAGGGCATGTAGAGATTATCAGGCACGGAAAGACTGACCTTGCTGGTGTTGAAAGTGTGGATGTTTTGCTGTTTGAGGGACATATTATATGCTGGAGTGGGGCTGAAGCTAGCTCTACGGCTAGGATAAGGAGTGGTTAGAGGAAGTTCAGGGAAATGTTGCCTCTCCTGGCATTGAGAGGGCCCTCCCACCGTGCTAAATTGTCTTTGTATGCTGCTTGTGATAGGAGTTTAATGCTGTATGGCAGTACAGGAAGAGGATTTTCGTAGGCTCAAACGTACAGAGATGACAATGATTAGATGTACCGGTATGTATAGTGCGTCCTTGAATGCGAGGCCTGGGAGGTCTAGGATTACGACTGACGAGTTAAGAGAAAAGATGGGACTGGTATATATTGGTTTTGTGATGAAGAGGGGTAGATTGAGATGGTCTCGGCATGTTGAGAGGATGTGGGATGACAGTTGGGTTCAGAAGGTGAGAAGTGTGAGCGTCGGGGGAAGGGCTGAGAGAGGCAGACCGAATAAGACCCGGGGCGAGGTCATAGAGTGTGACCTCAGGGATAAGGAACTGAATAAGGAGGCTGCCAGAGACCAAGCAGCCTGGAGAGCCCCCATTACATGACGAAGGCTGACGCGAGCAAGCATATTTCAGCCTTTTCAAACGATATGTTAAGATGCAGAGATGGAAAAAAGATACTGAAACAAGAGATAACACACACACACACACACACACACACACACACACATATATATATATATATATATATATATGCACACGCACACGCACACACATGCACACACAAAGTATTTGGGAAGGAACGATATACAGAGTTTTATACCGATTACTACATTCCACGCTAAGCACAAACGTCTGTGGTGGAATGGGCATAGAACTCTTTTCATTCCAAATTGTCTCTTGTTTTTTAGCTTTTTTACTGTATTCTTTCTGTCACTCCACCTTAAGTCGTTTTGAAATGATTCTTTATTGTTTTAAATTATGCAAGAGTTATCTCATTCAGATCTGGTATGATGGTGTTAGCGGGCGTCTTTATTGTACCATTTTCTTTTTTTTCTTTTTATTTCCAGACCGAAATGACGATATCAGCATTGTATTAGACATATTTCGGGTGAATTAAATGAAATTCATTTGATTTCAACATATATCGAACTCAGACTTTTATTTTCGTACAAAATGAACTAATTAATTTTAATCAAAAACATCTTGTCACGAGATTATGACAAACTAGAGATATCATTATCTTGTTTCAGTAGCTCACAGTCTGAGATGATTAGAGTTTATGATGTGATTGGAACACAGTATGAATGTGAGAGAGAACGCCTATAGACTTCCTTTTAGTTAGTATTTCTCTGTCTCAGCCATTTTTAAAGTTCGTTTATATAATTGATGCTTTGTCTTTGAAGACTAAAGTGTGCCATTTAAGCTTTGCCATTGAACTCCGTAAGGGTTATTTTGAATTTAATCCTGGTACCACCGGACAATTGTATACAACAGGAGAGCCTCAGGCGATGAAGGAGTTAACCCCTCGAATTTGAAAGGTATGCCCTAAGTTGAATAAAATCGTTTGGGAATAACAGTGCAAAAATCCCTGAACGAAAAGGATAAACCAACATGAAAGTGAAAGAGCTTGTGGTGTGAGTGGCAGCGAGACCTGACACGGAGCCAGATGCTGCATTAATCAATTTACACTCGTGTAGGCAATTGTGGTACCCAGACTTCCTCCCTGAGTCCCCCTGCCTCCCTCCCTTCCTTACCACCACCTGCACCGGAATCACCCTCTCACGTCCGCACTGTCACGTGTAATTCTTTGTACTCCTTTGCAATGTCGCCCACACCTAACCCCCTGAACCCGATGATGTATTTATGATGAAAATTTTTTGTTAACTTTTGCTGTCAAGCTATTATTATTGTTATTATTATTATTATTATTATTATTATTATTAATAGTGGTGGAGGCGCTCACCATCCACTCACTGGATGTAGTGCTGCTCTCGGGTGCCTGCCCTTTCCTCTCTCCCTTCCTTCTTTCCATCGTTCCTCTTCTGTCTGTCTTTCCTCCATTCTCTCCTCTTCCTTCTGTCTACGGGTGACTCTACACTGTGTGACAAGCCAGATAGATTCCTGTACACCAAGAAACCATTTACCTCGCTGGGTGATAACCATATAACCAAATTTTGGCGCCTCGTGATTTAGTTGGTAATTAAGGTGCTCCAGTCGGATTGAGCAGGTGCAGGTTTATATCCAAGAGGAGGTTGGGGTTTATTGCTCACCTAATTCCACTCAGCGATGAGTGAGGTTGGTCACTCTCATCTTTACTGCCAGGACCAACTTGCCTAGCCCCGGGCTCCTACGCTTCTCATGGGGCAATGTAGGATTGGATGATAGATAGATAGATAGATAATCTAGAATGGGGCATTATCCTTTGGAATGTGGAGTTCTTTGAATAATGCTTCAGCAGTTTCAGAATTCTAGTTATTATTATTATTATTATTATTATTATTATTATTATTATTATTGTTGTTGTTGTTGTTGTTGTTTCTATTGTTATAATCATCATCATCATCATTATTGTTATGTTCATTTTTACTATTCCGTCACTTTTCGTCATCGATTATCATCATACTTACTGAGGATGTACAGCACCATGACCCTACTACACCGACCCATTTTCAATGACCTTGACCTACTTTTCAAGGTCACAAGTCCAAAAAATGTCCAAAGATCATGATTTTTCAACCTCAATTTACTCCAAACCTACATCTACATGGAAGGAAATCCCGTGATGAAAGTATTTCCAAACATTTGTATGGAAAAAAGTTTTAGCACATTCATCCGCAACACTGCGATATTTTGGACACCCCACATTGCAACACCTTTCCATTGCTCTTCATACAGGAAAAGCCAAAGAATAAATGAGGCACTTCTTGCCGCTAGCAGTTCTGTCCAGGTCGTGGACTAGGTCTGTATACGTTTTGGTGGAGGTTTGACCAACGGTTTTTGAGTTATTATAAAAAATGCAGGTTCAGCAATGTTCTCATAGGTGATCAGTTATTGTTCTGACAGTTACAGTCTTCTAGTAATTTTTATTATTATTGTTATTATTCAGTCACTTTTCTTCTCCGACTTTCACCATACTTATTGAGGACGTATAACACCATGACCCCATTACACGAACCCATTTTCAGTGACCTTGACCTACTTTTCAAGGTCATAGGCCCAAATTTGTTCATAAACCATGAATTTTCAACCTCAATTAACTCCAGAGGTATTACCGGTGTAGATACAAGAAAATACCGTGATAAAACGACTTTCCAAACATTTCTAAAAAAAAAAAGAAAAAAAAAAGAGTGAAGGTCATTCATGCGCGACATTACGATATTTGGGACACCCTACTTTCCAACAATTTTCATATGCTCTTCCATGCGGAAAAAAGCAAAACATAAGTGAGGCACATCTTGGTTCTAGAAGTTATTTCTAGTCCTGAATGAAGTCTGTATACTTTTTGGTGGGAGTTTGACTAGTGGTTTTTGAGTTTAAAAAAAAAAAAAAATAGAGGTCGAGATCAGTAACTGTCTCTGACAGTTAGTTTTCTACATAGTTATTATTATTATTATTATTATTATTATTATTATTATTATTGTTATTATTATTATTATTATTATTATTATTATTATTATTATTATTATTATTATTATTATTATTATTATTATTATTATTATTATTATTAAGCGAAAAACCATTTGAAGTGACGGCGTAAAAAAAACAGTTTCCTGTCACCTCATTCATAATCTGATATTTCTACCGACACTAGATACGAATACCTGAAAGCAACAAGAATATTTTTAATAATATGTCATCGACTGAAGTGGTTAACGCTTTAATGGTGACAGCGGGTCTTGATTTTAATTTTTGTAACCTCTGGACAGTTTTGTATAACTTCGGACCTATCTCTCGTGTCCGTCAAAGATAAAAAGCTGTCACACACAGTCCTTTTCTGACGACCACAATCGTTTTTACCCTCCACCTAATTAAGTCAGAAGAGGGGATTATTATGACTGGGGTCCGTACGTAGAGTTGGGCGGAATGATGGCTGGGAGGCTGGCCGAGCACGGAGATTTCGTTTCTGGAACAAAGCTCGGAAAGTATCAGCAAGAGAGTCATGAAAATTCACTTACTTGTGCCTTATAGTGAACTGGTGCCTTTTGATAGGTTGAATGCTGTGTCTTAAGTAGTTCTTTTTGAAAATAATGAAAAAGTAAATAGGTGTAGAGATTTCGTTTCCGGAGCAAAACTCAGAAAGTTTAAACTATAGAGTCATGAAATTTTCAAAGTTATGTGTCTTATAATGAACTGGTGCCTTTTGTGTCTAATGTACATTTTTTTTTTTTTTTTGATAATGAAAAAGTAAAAAAAAAAAAAAATGATTTCAATGCTCCCTGCACAAGTAATCTTAAGAGACCAAGTTATATTTACCGTGGATAAACTACTGACTATTTTAGGTATTAATATATCTGTGTTACACAGGGGAGGGGGGGGGGGTATGCGCTTGGTCAGATGAAGAGTTACAACGATGATGATGATGATGATGATGATGATGGTGGTGGTGGTGGTGGTGGTAGATGACATGGTGACGATAACGATTATGATGATGATGGTACTGGTGGTGGTGGTGGTGGTAATGACGATGATGGTGATGATGAAGTTAATGATGATGATAGTGGTGATGATAGTTGAGATGATGGTGATGATGACGATGGTAGTGATAGTGTTCGTTAAGATGATGATGTATGGTGGTGGTAGTAGAGATGATGATGATGAAGATTATGATGATGATGATGATGATGATGATGGTGGTGGTGGAAGTGGAGATGATGATGATATGATGATGACCATGATGATGGTTGTGGTGGTGGTGGTAGACGATATGGTGACAATAGCGATTATGATGATGATGGTAGTGTTGTTGTTGGTGGTGGTGGTGGTGGTAATGACGATGATGATGATGATAGTGGTGGTGATAGCTGAGATGATGATGATGATGATGATGGTAGTGATAGTACCGGGTATTCGTTGAGATGATATATGGTGGTGGTAGTAGAGATGATGATGATGATGATGATGATGATGGTGGTGGTGGTGGAAGCGGAGATGATAATGATATGATGATGGCGATGATGATGATGGTAGTGATGACAGTTTATTGAGATGTTGCTGATGATGATGTCGATAATGGTGGTGGTGGTAGTTGAGATGATGATGATGATGGATGATGATGATTTTGTTTGTCATCTTTTTAAGTTTTAATGTCTGTGCTATACGGGAGGGGAGGGGGGGAGGGCCGTTATGCTCTTGGTTAGGTGTACAGGGAGGTGGTGGGGTATGTGCTTGGTCAGAAGGAGGGTTGTAACAGCGTAGCGTTGCCTATTTTTACATGGACGAGCATTATCAGTTGCGGTTTTGTTCTTTCCTCCCTCACAGAACGAATTTCGGACGCAGTGTGTTTCATTACCGTACGTTCAAGCGACATTAATAAAGTCACACCACACCACACCACACCACACCACACCACACCACACAACCCAACACTACACCACATCACACCACACCACACCACACCACACCACACCACACCACACCACACAACCCAACACTACACCACATCACACCACACCACACCACACCACACCACACCACACCACACCACACCACCCAACACTACACCACACCACACCACACCACACCACACCATACCTCACCATACCACACGCACCACATCACACGCACCTCACCACACCACACCACACCATACCACACCACGAGCACTACACCACACCACACCACAAGCACCACACCACACGTACCACACCAACACTACACCGCACAATACTACACCACACCACGCGTACCACACCACACGTACCACACCACACTACACAGGACAATACTACACCACACCACACCACACCACACCACATCACAAAAAGAAAATATCATCCTCCCACACCACTCGTCATCAAGAGTATTAACCGAAGGGCCCTGAAGCTCCCGCATCTAAGATTTTTAAACGGTTTATATTTGCTTCTTCCGGGCAATTTTAAGAAGTTTACGGGTACAGTTTGGTCGTGCAACGGCTACCCACTTTCAACAGGACTACTTTATTTATATTCTCCCCTTGCAACGACCGGATGGTTTTATTCAGTTAACGCGAGACTTTTCTTATTAGAAGGATAAGGCATCGCTTCAAATAATCCTTCCTTATCACATGGTACTCCTAGGCTGAACTAAGTCTCCTGGCCGCTGCAAGAATGATTTAGAATGAGGTCATCGTAGTGAAAGGGTTAAAAAAAAAAACTCTTCACCCCGAGGACGTTATTCTTATTCATGCAGCCAGCGGTGGGTTGGATACAGCCGTCTTTTGTCTGGTAGAATTAAGAAAAGAATAAATATGAATGTCGAAGGGGTTATCGCATTCGCTTGAGGGCATTTTCTTAATTTTATCCTTGCTGCTACCAGATGATTTGATAGTCAGGAGACCCTTATTATATAGAAGTGGACGATAAAGGCATTTCAGACATCTCCAGGCCGAAAAAAAAAAAAAAACAGTTGGCTTAGTAAAATCAACCGAGAACCAGAGTCAATTTATGGAGTGGCACAGGGGGCAGCTAGGGTGGGAATGTGAGACAACCTTGCCGAAAAATCCGTGTACACTGCGGGATTCGGAACGCAGCCCTCACGTACTAGAGCGCGGCACGTTACCAGCCTTATCACCATGACAAAACTACCGATAATGTACTCTAGCACCAAAAAGTATTAGTGAAATCTTCGCGAGAGAAATCTGACCCCCGCAGGCGATGGCTGTTGCAAAAAGCTCGATAATTCCTACCCACTCTGGTAAACTTACTTTCTTGAGGATGAATTATATTGCAAGCCTGTGACACTTCATAGTCAATACTGTTGTCATAAAGTACTCAGATTAAAAATAATACTCTGTGTGGGACATAAAAGGCTGTATTGATCACTACAGATATCATCACAGCCCTCTTGTACGGTACTTTTTAGAACTAGTGTACAATAGATGTTATCGTAGAAAAGGATTCATCCTCCACTGAAATCACTTTAATACTAAATGGCAGAGGCGGTGAAGAGGTAGAGGAGTGACCGTAAGGCAGCGCAATAGCACAAGATTAAGGTTAGAATTAGTTTGGGGACTGAAGTTCCGTTATCCCTTTCATGATGGGGAACGACTCAATCATTCTAACTTCAGTTAACGTCAGACAGTTATTAGCTGTGAGTGAGTTATATGAGTATGACTGCTAATACTACTGCCATTAGCCCTCTTATGATACGGACACCTCCAATCTTCTTTTACAACTAACATCAGAGGACTTTAGTCAGCCGAGTGAGTCATAGTAGCCTGAGTGTTAAAAAAGAATAAGTGTTCACTGATCTTCCTCATGACCCACTGACGTGTCATAAGCTCACCCAAACTATGGTTTGACCACATTTCTTTGGCGGAGAGTTTTTATCTTAAGATTATTTCCCATAGCTTGTGGACAGAAGCTATTACTACGCCTTCTCACAGCCGTTTCTCTTGACCAACATCCAGTTCTAGTGATCATCTCTTGCTTCAGCTCGACGTCACATTGGAGAGATGGCGACTTTAGTCATTGTTAAAATGGGCACTATAATGCATTCCCATCGGACAGGAATGAGCTATAGTTCTCGCGTAACTCCCTTGGACGGGTTGGTATTAGAAGAGCCCAAGTGATGACAAGGAAGGTTGGGTGAGTGGGTCCATGTTTAGTGTGTGGGTGGACTGCTGAGTCTTGGGGAACGCACTGTCTGTGCTCTGTCCACTTTTGTTTGGCCTAAAATAGCCATTTCTTCATCTTGAATGCTGAGCTGTAACAACAAATTAATAATGCAATATGTAGTTAATGACGAAAAAATGTTATGGAGAGGATGTAGAGCTATAGTATTGCTATATTCTCCTAATTACCTGCTTGGGAAAATGATGAAAACTCTGCCAGACTGAGGTGAACGGGAGATAATCTACAACCGGTATTTGATAAGTAAGGAAAATGACAGTTTTCAAGAATATCTCGCTTGTTTGGCTCACGCATTGAACTTAATGTGCTTTCAATAAACATGTTTCAGCACTTGATATACATTACAGTGTTAATCTCTTCATCGTGGGGAGGCCTTTTCATTTCATTCTTTCTTCCTTTAGACGATTTGATTCATTTTTAAATGTATTTCTCTCATTTCTTTTTCTAGTGGTGAGTTTAGCTATGCGGTAACTTTTAATAATCCCTTCGTTATATCATGGCAGTCTTAAGCAGAATAAAATAATTTTTCAACAGCAGGAGCAAATTTAAAACGATTTGTTTGAGCTGCATCGGGTAAATTTCAGGACCTTGACTCTTGAAATATACTGCCATAATATATATTCTGTTTCAGTAACCAGACTTTTTTCATTTACTTTTTTCTTTGTCACATAACCGCACTTGTCACTTAACTCTTTCATGTCGCGTATTGTGTAAAAGTTTTCGCAGCTACCACGAGACGATTATATTCAGTCGAGAGAGCCATTGGAACCCGGGAGTGTTAATACTGGTATCATGAACCCTCTTAACGCTGAGACAACTCTAATATTCAGTTCCAGTCAACGCCAACAACTTTATTCAGCTGTGTGGGTGTAGGAGCATTAGTGTTAATACAAGAAGAGTAAAAAAAAAAAAAAAAAAAAAAAAGTGTCGCTTACCTGGAGTACGATGGATGTGAAAATGTGTGAGTTTTGTAGGACACACATCAATCTGTTAACCCAGTACATTAAAAACACTGCACCCACACTGTGAACTTTTGTGCGAATTTGAGTCCTAATAATTACTAAGGATGATTATTTGTACAGATGGTCATAATACTGCGTCGTCCATGTTTCAGAATGGTATGTGCGGTAGGATGGCCGATATTTTTTTGCTAACTGAAAATTTAACCCTTTCATGGTCGAGACAGTTATAGCATTTTATTCCAACTATCGCCAGACGATTTAGTCCAGCTGTAGTACAGTAAGTCACTCGCGATGAGTTATTTATTTATTCATTATTATTATTATTATTATTACGCGGGAGCATTTCTAGGAACGGCCCTCTCCCCCTGTTTCTCACTAATAATTTTCAAACGAGACGAGATTCACCGACGTAGACTTTAGTGTCCTTAGCGATGCCACACCCACCACACCACATAGCACACCATACCACCCACCACACCTCATAGCACACCATACCACCCACCACACCTCATAGCACATCATACCACCCACCACACCTCATAGCACACCATACCACCCACCACACCTCATAGCACACCATACCACCCACCACACCTCATAGCACACCATACCACCCACCACACCTCATAGCACACCATACCACCCACCACACCTCATAGCACACCATACCACCCACCACACCTCATAGCACATCATACCACCCACCACATCACATAGCACGCCATACCACCCTCACACCACATAGCACACCATACCACCCTCTCACCCCACATAGCACACCATACCACCCACCACACCTCATAGCACACCATACCACCCTCACACCACATAGCACACCATACCACCCACCACACCTCATAGCACACCATACCACCCTCTCACAGCACATAGCACACCATACCACCCTCTCACCCCACATAGCACACCATACCACCCTCTCACAGCACATAGCACACCATACCACCCTCTCACCCCACATAGCACACCATACCACCCTCTCACACCTCATAGCACAACATATCACCCTCTCACACCACATAGCACACCATACCACCCTCTCACACCACATAGCACACCATACCACCCTCTCATACCTCATAGCACAACATACCGCCCTCTCATACCTCATAGCACACCACGCCATACCACCCTCTCACTCCACATCACGCAGTATCACCCTCCCATGTCACACTACATCAAGGGCGTTAATCGAAGAGTACTGAATCTTTCACACTTTTTTTTTTACCTGATCTTTAAGTTTAATAAAAAAAATTCTGGCCTTTTCAAGCCCTTTCTTATATTTCTCACATGAGATTTTTTCTTTTAATAAATATTTATCCCTTTGCGTATGGTACTCGTCTGAATAAAATCGACAGAAGTTAACTAGAATTAGGTATTATAAGTTCCACTCTTAAATGAGTAGGGTTTCTCTACTGGAGTCCGCCACAATGAAGTGAGTATGAATTCTGAATGATAAAAGTTAAGATTTATGTGTATTGTGTACTTTTAGATGAGCGTTACACTATCGACCAACTTGTGTTTAAGTGTTGGGCGCTGATTCGAAAACAAACTTGTGGTTAATTTCTTGTCGTAACTAAGATTTTTGTTCGCAGGAAGCATAAGAGAAATGGGACGTTTCTGAGCACTTCTCTAGACCTTCCTGGAAAAACTTAATGATAAACATCCCTCTCGTAACTAAGTTTTTTTTTTTTTTTTTTTAATAACAAGAGACATGGAAAGATTCTATACCCTCCTTGTCCTTCCCACAAAACTAATTATAGATACAACAAGGAAGTGGTCGTAAGTTTGTGAGTCCGCCCCTTTGTTTCAAAACCATTCACCCGGAGTGTTAGAATGTAGGGCACAACAAGACTGACGACACTTTCTGCTGGCTACATAAATGGACCTGGATGGCTGAAAGCTTTCTGCGGTATTGCTCTTAAATTTCGACAGTGCTGTAGGACAGAGGAAGTGTTGTAGAGAGGAGGAACAGCGAGGCATTATATGGTGGCCAGACCCTCTGTTATCTGTCCCTGTGAGGCTGTTGGTGTGAAGAAGTCTGAGTCATGGCATTTTTGCTTCCCTTCCCACTACTTAAGGTATATGGCAGTAATGCACAGAAAGTCTTAGTATTTTTTTCTTGACTGTATTATGTCGTCTGCCGTGCAATATATACTTGGTTTTATGTGCCGCTTCACGACTGTGGTCATCTTTTGAGTTGAATAAAATTATTTGATGACAGGAGAAAAACATTACAGTAAGTTATCGAATCGATATTATTTCGTGCGCTTCATTTCTTGTGGCGTATCTGACTAGTAATAAAAATGCTATGTGTGTTAAAAAAAAAATTTTAAAAGATGTCAGCGTACTGGCAGTGTTAATGAAGGGTTAATGGACGTTGTTTCTGACCTCCTAAGGGTCTCTTCAAAGCTGTATAATAGTTTTGCAACATGAAAAAGAAATATAAAGAGACCATCGCAGAAATGGAGATATGTATGGGGTTACAGTGACGTGGTTTATACTGGAGTTAAAAGGAAAACAAATAGCAACAAATCTCTTGATCTGTATGAGGCTGTTAGAGTAGGATTATGATTATGGAATCTGTCAGTTGGATTAAAGAAAGATGCTATTTCAAAGTCCTGAGTTGGGCAATGAGTGAATGGATTAACCCCTTAACCGCGGGTATTGTTTTGGTCTGACTGTCCTCTCCCGCGGGGGTTTCAGCCAAATGTAAACAAACCTTTAAACCTTAATAACTCTGCACAGAATAAAGCTAGAGAAAAAAAAATAAGGTACCATTAGAAAGTACAAACCTTCAGCTTTCCATTGATGTAGGTTTCATGACTTCGTTGACTTTCACAGGACGGGGAGAGCCGTTAGAAGTGAGGGGTGTGAAATAACTATTTTACGCCCCACACACCAGTACCAAATGCCAACCACTCTCTCATAATAGTAATATAAACATATATGAACACTGTACATACGATAAACACCCACTCTGTGTTCACTGAGGTAGGTAAAAGGCACTTCCCTGCGGCTGCGCCAGCTCTTCACTGCGGCTGCGCCTCACTTCACTGCGGCGGCACCCGCTCACTGACGTTTCCTGCGATCTTTTCATTCTTTCTAACTTCTAATATTATTTTACATATAATATGGGCAATGTACATTATATTTACAATGCACTTATTACTATATTGCGTCACTGGCGCATCACAGATTTACGTAAGTGCCGCAGAATTCCACAAGTGCCGCAGATTCTCTTATTACAATATCACTTATTATACTGGCCAATATTTCCTTTATTTTCTAGGCAAAATATCCCTTATTACTACATTATCCATTATACAATTATTGGCAAAGCACGTCACTGTCGCATCACTATATATCACTGTCACTTTCAGTATTTACTCAGAGAGTGGTACTCGGCAAAGCACGGAGTTACACATAGAGCGACTTGGCATTCAAGGCACTGGTGTGTGCTCATTTTTCTCGTCGTAGGCCTTCGTGTGGTGGTTGAACATACTCTGCAGCGGCCCTGTGACAACCTGCCGCCTGCTTTAGGAGGCAATTTCACAAGCTGGTGCCGGCTCATGTAATTGCGGCACTCAAGACGGTCAGGTTGTGTGTCAGAGTGTCGCCTCGGGATCAATGCCGTCACCTGACCAAATCGTTCAAGTAGCTGCTGAACGACAGTCTTGGAAAACTGTCTCAGTGATGGTTGCCTTATGCGCCAGACTTGTGTCTTGTAAAGAATGAAGGCATTGAGCATGCACATATCGAGCATGTGCAGGCAAGCCTTCCTGTACCATCGGGTGTTTCTCCTGAGACAGTCTATTTCGCCAATCATCATATCAGACTTATCAACGAGTCTCATATTTACATTATAATCAATGACGGCATCAGGCTTCATGATTGGCTCTCCCTGTCCTGTAGCTGACCTTCCCAGTTCTCTTCATTTCCCCCTTGTGGATGGTGCTGATCATATTGACAACCTTCTTGTCATGCCACCTGATCGCAAGAAGCTTTTCTGACTTCTTCAGGTGAACATCTCCCCTGGATGATGATGATGCTTCGGGGAAACTAGGCCACTCTTTCCTATAGCTCCGTACAGTGCCAACAGTGCCAATGCCGTGTTCAGCAAGGTATTTGGAGAGTTTCGGTGCTATGTAATAATTGTCTGTGTACAGCACATGATTACCACCAAAATACCTCTCCATCAGCACTTTTACAACGGAGCCAGAGAAGCCAAGGGGGTCTTTCCTGTTCACATCCATTGTGCTAGCCGAGTAAATGACAAAATCCATTATATACCCCGTCTCACAGTCACACAGCACAAAGAACTTTATCCCAAAGCGGTGGCGTTTGCTGGGGTTGTACTGCCTGAATTTGAGACGTCCTCTGAACAATACCAGGGACTCGTCTATGACGACTTTCTGCATAGGCCTGAAAAATCGCATAAATCGATCCCTAATCTTGTTGAGGAAATCCCTCACTTTCCACAAAGGGTCAGTTTGGGACGGGTTGTCATTATCAGCGAAGTGCAGGTACCCAAGCAGCTGTCGGAACCGATCCCGTGACATATACTTCCCGAATATGGGGATAGTAGTTATGTCATCCACGAGCCAGTACTCCTCCAACTCATGTCTCTTTATATGGGGCATCAAAAACATGAGTGCAAAAAAACATACAGCTCTCTGATCCCGACAGGCAACCACGACACTTGCTTTGGCGAGCCAATAGGTCCCAGCCCTTGTGCTGCACACTGAGTTGCATACCTATTGGTCTCATCGCTGACATGCTGCACAATTTCATCATCAAGGAAGGCCAGGAAGTAATCTACAAACTCATCACCTGCGTTGCATGGGAAGGCAGGCTGTATTCCAGCATTTGTCATATCAAACGGTGGATTGTGTGGCTGGAAATCTCCACCGTCAGTCCAAACAAATGCATCAACTTGCCCTGTGCGTGGTTCAGTGGCAGGGGCAGGTTGCATTTCACTCGTTTCCCCGTGAGAAGGAGCTGATGTAGAGGCAATGGGTGAGGCAGGAGGTGAGGCAGGAGGCAAGCGGGAGGTGGGTGAGGCAGGAGGCAACGGGGAGGGGGGTGAGTGCGGGGGCGGTGAGTGGGGGGGTGGCGCGGGTGAGGGAACTGAGCGGGGGCAGGCGGGGGTTTCTGACCTGGTGCGTGGTGAAACTTGACCCTTTCTACCCCGCTTATCACCTCACTTATCGCCTCGCTTATTGCCCAGCTTTGCCCTCCAACTGCCACGCATCCCCTTTGTTCTAGGCCTGCCTGCACGGCCTGCACGGCCTGCCTTCCCTCGCTTTGCAGGCTTTGGTAATTCGTACTCCTCAGATGATGTAGACTGAGGAGAGGGCACGACAGATGATGATGATGATGATGTGAGGGCAATTGGGCTAGGGGAACGGGAAATTGATGGGAAATGCGTACTAGGGCCTGGTGTGGGAGACGTGAGCCTGCGCTTTCACTCCCTACCCATGTGCTATACCTTATTTGCCCCTAGGAGCCTTTCCTTTCCCAGAGTAAGTTGGGGGTGGTGGGGGGGAATCAACACGATCACTTTCATCACTGTCACTATCAATGGAAAATGGTTCACCACCAATCACTGCCAAATCATCACTGCTTGCTGTGAGTGTCACTTTCACTGCCACAATCAAGAGTAGTACTTACTGTTTTGTCCAGCTCAGTTCTAATTTCAGGAGTGCTCAACCCCTTCTGCCTCGCCGTCGGCAGTTCCTTTACCGGTGTAGAGGTAGAGGGAACACTAGCACTAAACACTGTAGAGGAGGAAGCGAGCGACGATGAGTCGGGACGGAGCGCCATTATCACGCACAGAGCTGGACAGATACTGACTGACGCGGGTCAGGGCAGGGTGGGGGCCCCCCCGCGGGGTTGGAGGAGGGAGGTGTGGGATGGCTGGCGTGAAAGAACTCGACAGCTACTCTTGCGTGAGAATATTTGCGCGCCGGGAAAACGCGCGGTGTTCAAAATATTCACGATCATTCCAGAATGCCACCCGCGGTTTGGTCCAGTTTTGTCGCCGTCATTCTGGAATGACACCCGCGGTTAAGGGGTTAATAAAGTATTTCATTTAGCACTCGGATGATTGTTTCTTGTACGTATGTGTTTTCCTCTTCCTGTTTTTGGATCCTGCCAACCCCACTTACGAGTACAATGCTTGGAAAATGCTGGGATGTTAATTAATAATGGTAAGAAGAGGTCTGAGACGATGATGATGATGATGATGATGATGATGATGATAATGATGAAAAAAAAAAATACTCGCCATTAAACTCTTCTTCATATCTAAAGCTGAGGCAGCTATAGTCCAGAACAGTTTACAGTATTTTCACCTCTTTATTTTTCTTATCTTCCCAGGTATGTTCGGTCGCAGAGAAGAATCTATACTCCACTCCATGTTGCAAAAAGAAGGTAAAGTTGTCTCTGCCTCTTGCATGCCTCATTTTTTAGTATTTGTTGATATTTAACTAAGTAATAAGTAACAACAATAATTGCAGATGTTTACTGATTGGATATCAACAACAAACAAAGGGCTGTAATGACGTTTTCGCTTAGTAGGAGAAAAGAAAGTGATGAGAATTCTCCTTGACCATGCTGAAATTTAGCATGTCAGAAAAGTGTTTCGGCAGCAAGGGATGGAGGGTCTGCCACTGGGAAGCGTTGCTGTGAGGTGGTAGTGTGAGCCGATGTAGAGTGAGGCACGGGAGGTGTGGCAGTGGGTTCGGTGAGGCAGTGTGTGTGTGTGTGTGTGTGTGTGTGTGTGTGTGTGTGTGTGTGTGTGTGTTTTCAGTATGATTTGTGTGTTTGTTTGCTTGTTTGTGTTGACATTGTGAGGTGTTTGTGAGGTGTGATTGTAGAAGAGGTGTGATGTATGACTAAATTTTATATGAGATGTGTCACTGTGAGATGTGGTATTGTTAAGTGTGAGGCTTATATGAGGTGCAGCATTTTCAAGCGTTAACTCTATTGGAGGTGTGGCACTGTTAAGTGTGAAGTAAGTGTGGCATTGTTAAGTGTAAAGTTTATATGAAGTGTGGCATTGTTAAGTGTAAAGTTATATGAAGTGTGGCATTCTTAAATGTAAGGTTTATATGAAGTGTGGCATTGTTAAGTGTAAAGTTTACAGTATATGAAGTGTGGCATTAAGTGTAAAGTTTCTATGTGTGGCGCTATGAGGTGTGAAGTTTATACGAGGTGTGACTCTGTGAGATGCGAAGTTTATGAGGTGTGGCAATGTTATGTGAAACTTATATGTGTGAAAGTGTTAGGTGCTGCAGTGAGAGATGTGCGCACGCAGTGAAGTTAGAGGTGTAACAGTGAGGCGTAGGTGTATTGAGTTTGTCAGTTTGAGGCTGTGTAGTATATGTGTGGGGTGGCGGGGTGTTGTCTTCTATTGCATTGTGATATCTTCAACGTGGTATATCCCGTCTGTTGATTCGTACTCGATTTCCCATTTTCCTGTTAGACTATTTTTTTTCCATTATTATTACTATGGAGGCCTGTGAGCTTGTAATGTATACGATATCATCTTTGCAAGGGTTTAGGTGCAGTGATTGTCAATAGTTTCTTTATTCCAAATAGAAGAACGATATAAAGCTAAATGTATTTTGCTGAAGCTGATATAAAATTAGGTCTGAATCTTTCTTTATCTGTCCAAAACCCCAGAAGCATGAAGGCATTCTGTATGATACTCATCCTCTATTCATGGTTTGTTTTATTATATTCTGTACTTAACCATTCAGTACAAGCGCCAGACACTGCAGCCGAGGATATTGGTGAAGGGTACTCTACTTACAGTATAAATTAAAGGTATTAAAACAATATAATATTATAATCACAGGAATAAATGCACTCGGAGATATGGCAGGGAGATCAGAATTAATTACAGGAAAACGGATGAAATAATGGGCCAGGAAAATCAGAAAAGAAGTCGAGCGTGTCCTTTAAACAACTGGATGAGTGAGAAAATATCGACGCTTACAAATATAGACAAGCTTACCCTTTACATACTACCTTAAAGCCGTTTTCTTACAAACCTATATAGCAGAAACTCCTATAAATTTGTTTCATGACTGTATAACACATCCATTAAAATGAGATATAGTGGGAAATCAGGTTTTTGTCGATGCATACTCTGTTCACTTTACCTTGGAGTAAAGTTGGCATCACTCTGTCTTGATTGCTGAGCTATGACGAGGGATGAACACGAGTATGGTGGTAGTCTTGAAAAAATACAATGAAAAGGATGCGGCACTGTATTATTTTATTCTGTAACTGAACTACGAGAAATGGGCTGCACAGGGACGAAATTCTCTGCTATGGAAGAGTGAATGATATGTTTTTAACCTCTTCAGCCGGACATTATTATCATTTTATTCTTCCTGCTACCAGATGATTTTATTCAACTAACGAAGAGTTTTCGAGCTAAAGAGGTTAGTTACAGTTTTTATTTACTCTTTCACTACTAAAATGCTTTCTTGAGATGACTACGATTGCCTGATGGTAGCAAAAACAAATATCGAAAAACGAAATCGGTTTATAGGGATTACTCAGCTTGACACAAGCTTTTAACCTGGTGGGTCAGGGAAATGTGGGGATTAATGACTTATTGAGTGAATAGCGAATAAGGAAATTAATAATAATGAATAGATGACAGTTGAATGATAGTGACTAAATGATGGTAGTTAAATGATAGTGGTTAAATTGTGGCGAATAAATGATAGAACGAGTGAATGGGTGAAATTATCAAATGAAGGCGGAGAAAGAATGTTTTAGGAGGGACAGGGAAAAGGGAAAAGATAAAGGTAACTCGAGCCCTACTAGTTTGCCAAAATCGAAGCCGTTTGGTCATGTGGAAGGATGAGATAATGGGAAAATACTCTCAACGTTAGTAGTTTGCTGATACAATAATGGGGTGCATTATTAACACAACAGACACTGTAATAGCTTTCAGTGAGACTTTCACATACTGTATTGTTCAGATGGTCAGGATATTGTAAATGAAAAGCGAAGGACTGAATGCAAAGTTAAAAAAAAAAAAAATAGTAACATCCGTTAGGAGAAAATCTGAAACAGATATCTGTTACTTGTAAAAATAAATGGTATATTGGATAGGAGGGATCCAGAAAGAGGAATGGGAAAGCACCAAGGAGAACAGTGAGCAGAGCCCAGAGTGAATGGGCCACACTTCCACTCATTTATCACTTAGATCTTCTAATTCTTACACATGCAAAATTGCAAGCCTGTGAACATTTTTATTGGCATGTGGGATATTAATGGATGACACCATACATACACAGAACACTGAGTCATGCGCGGCTAAGAACTACAGTGAATGAGTAAAGAAAACACATTCAGATAAGAACGTAACCATTTAGGGTATTTATTCTCTCTCTCTCTCTCTCTCTCTCTCTCTCTCTCTCTCTTTCATGCCTTCTTTACCTATCCATCCTTCTCTTTCTGCCTCTACCTCCCTTTCCTTCTCCTCCCCCTCCACCATCTCCCTCCTCCTCCCCTTGCCCCTCCGTACACCCTCCTTGGCTTCTTCCTCTGCTTCGCCCTGCCCTTGAGAGGAGACCTTTTTACTCCTGTTGTTCTGCCTGACTTTGTCCTGGGTGAGCTCCCTCCCCCAGGACCTCCACGCTATACTCAGTTCACATTATTTTATAATAAAATTATCAGCCTTACTTCTTGATTTCTGAGCTGTAAAAAGAGATTTCCAGTGGTCACGAAAACGTGCTAAGGAATGGTGCAGAGCCTTAATGTTATCTTGTTCTGCCAAAGAGCTACGGTTGATGACCTGCAAAAGGACGGAAATATCCGTTGAGATACGATGGACAGGCCAAGGGACTGACTACATCCACTTCGTTTGTGTATCAACGTAATCTTATGGTGTTACTCACCTCTGCTTGAGAGTTTTTTATCATTGCACTGGATCCTACTAGCCTGAGCTAAACTATGCCTTCGCCTCTGCTGGCTTGATTTGTACTAGACTATTTACTTGATTTATCTTTTAATTTGTCTCTTTTGGGTTTGACTTTTTTTCTTTTTTTTTTTCATAAACGAGGCACCTGAAACTATTCTTCATCCATGTTCGACGTTATTGGTCTTGACGTAACCCTACGCTTGACTCAGTAGGCTGGAAGTCATCCCTATGCGTGATTCAGGCCTGACATTCCTAGATATACGAGATGCATGTAACCTGACATGATATCTACACGTCATACATGTATCTTGGTGTTGCCTAAGGCTCTGCAGTTATATGATTATAGTTTTGTGGAGGGATGACCTTTAAGTATACTTAGGGAGTGGGAGGACAAGGCTGACAAACAGTGGGTCAGAATGGGAGAATGAGGTCCTGTTTTTCGCCCCTTTTGTGAATTGTTGTATAATGGTGTTGACGATGATAAGGAGGAGGCTGAGAGGAAATCACAGCTACAGCAAAAGTTGTCATCCTCTCCACACGACATCCTGGTCATTAGCACTGACACCACAAAAAGAGGATCTTAATTTCTTTTACTGCAGACGTCACAAGTGTTAAGTATGAAACTGTTCTCAGTATACGAGACGAGAATGCAAAGTCGGACGATGACGTAACACTACAGAGAATCAAGACGTGGCTTGCAGAAGGAATGACTAACAAACTGGTTACTGGGTTGATGAGTGGATGAAAATACGCGCACCGTTCAAGAGACAGCCTATTCAGTACGGTCACGGTGATATCATTGACTGTTATTCTTAATGATACCAGACGATGCTGTTCAGAGTAAGGGTGCTCTCTTTCTAAAAGAATAAATAATAAACTAGGATCCAACCCCTCTTTCTCGAGAAATTCACATTAAGCTGAATAGAATTGCCTAAGGAAAAAACTCAGTATTTTACAAAAGACGTCGTCGGATTGTAGCTGTTAATTTATCATACTCACCCAAACACCTGAAGCACTTGTGTGATAGACTCTGTATGGTTGTGTTCATTGCAATAGCTCTGGGGGAAAATAGCTTTGATAAAATGTTTGCAATTTTTGTCTGAATTCCATATCCCTTCCCAGCACGAGATGCAGGAAAAGTAATGATTCGGTTTAACACTCTGGCTCCCGTGACTCGCTGTCAGCAGAATAGAATTGTCTGGTGTTAACTGGAATAAATACTAGAGTTGTCCCGACCATGAGAGAGCTAATAGTGACATTATTAGTATTTCTTATGACTGGCTCTTTCTCATCTGAATAAATTCGTCTGGTGTTATACAAGAGGTTTTCTGACCATGAGCGGGGTAAATTTCTTCACATTTTTAACATTCATTATTGTGGAGTAGTAATGAAGCCAATCGATACTAACCAGACAGCAGAAACAATAGGCATCAAGGTAATTCATGCTTCACGTGTGTACTAAATCGTCCCATGCACTGTGGCGAGAGTCGATTGAAATTATTTTTACTCCATGCAGCTCAGTGAAATGTTATTTTTTTCATAATAGCAATGGAGCGTGTACCGCAAGGTTCAGATAAACTTATTAAGCAGTTCTGTACATTTAAGAAAAAAACGATGTACTGCAGAGTTTTAAAGAAAATAAATTACTGTATCCTTTTTGCTGTAGCTTGACATGAATTTCCGTGTCTCCATCCTGAACACTGAGTTGCAGCAACAAATTATCACTAGATTATGGTGCTGAACACGAAGAACTGTTGTGGAAAGGATGTAAAGCCGTAGTAAGATCTTTTTCTGCCACTGAGCTACGTGAAATAGGCAGCAAAAGTACGAAAATTTGGACTAGGTTAAGATGAAAAGAATACCGATGTAGCTACAGATTGAAACGATCACTTTGACAGGGTAGCGTATGGGACCAGGCTTCCCTGCATCTGTTATCTTGGAATAGTCCATAAAAAAATAAAAAAAATCTAGCTCCCGACTACCCCTGTACCTGCGGAAATCAGTGGCTACTGGTGTGATATGTGTAGAGTGCAAGGTTGTAAAGTACTTGGTTTTACTAAGAATCATTCGGGTTTTACTGAGCAAAAATTGGTTTTATTTTCACGTTTATATTGGAAGCATGACTGTTTAGGCAACATAGATGTGTTATGCTACTGATGTTAGGAATCAGTATACAGTTTCGTTAAAAACTGTCTTACTGTCATCGGATGATTAAACAGTAACTTAATGAAAACTGGGGATCCCCCAAAAGTCTTGCTGTTCTTACATGTGGTTACCAGTTTATATGGTGACCATCAGACCATTCCGTCACAGAAAAACATGATGAAATCAGAAATGGGTCGAACAGTACTGTAGAAAAATCGACCTTGGTGGATAAGTAGGTACCAAGCTGGACAGTTATTCAATACAGTCCAGGAATAAATGATACCTTAGCCTATCACATCCAGCCGTTGACTGCATTACACTACCAGTTCGCAAAGTAAACATAATAGGAACAATCCTTGATATGTCAGGGAGACTGTAGATATATTACTGGTGATGGTTTTGAATCAAATAGTATTTAAATATGACGTGCAGCTATGCCCAACAGAATGATACATTCAACATCATCCAAGCGGATCGACGCAATAACAGTGAGTGTTGCGTCCGTCATGAACCATCTTGCCACAAGGAAGACAGTTATGACGGTACTTTGTTTTGGTACAGCACTGGGAGATCTTCGTTGTCTGTGCCAGACAGTTTTCGATTGTGTACACCTTTGTAAGTGTGAAAATCTTTTAGCTCAATCTAGGGTAGTAAAATATAACTGGTGTATTCAAATACTGGACTTGAGTTCATAGGCCTGCCGAATCACTGACTGAGAGAGCACGGAGAGTTGTTTATAAATATATCCTAAAGCATGAATCCTTGTGGCGCTTAAACCACTTTGTATGTCCGCCAGAGCATGGTTTTGAACCATAGGCTAAGAGCACATGGAACACCAAATACTGTAAATACGCTGCTACCGAGCCACCGCAGCTCACAGGTGACATCGATCACTTATAAAAATCGACGTATGATATCAGTAAGGCTAAATAGGTGACCCCATGACGTGGAACGTCACGGGAGGTCATGATGAGAGATTCCCGGCTTTGCGTCTGCTATGGTTGAGCCGTGTTCTAGTTGGATTAGTATGCAATATGAAAACGAAACAAATTGCTGCGATATCGATACCCAGTGCGACCTGTATTCATGAGCAATAGCCATTGTCTCCCCACCCGCCACTAGCTAACAAAAACTACCATCATTATAGCGTTCTTCCAGTACCTTATTTAACACGAAACTTTCCAATTGTGCTGAGAGTGAGCCATGGGAGACAGAGTTAATATTGTCCCCATTAACCCTTTCATAGTCAGGACAGCTCTGTGTATTCCAGCCAAAGCTAGACAACTATATTCAATCGAGAGTGGGTCATAGGCCTCTGATAGAGTAAAACATCATCTTTCTTACCCAGGGTTTATGCAAACGGACTTTCATATTTATTCTGCCTAATATCAAATACTTTTGCTTCGCAGTCAATGGTCAAAAACTATCTCGATTAATTCATCTTCATCCACGACTAGGAACACATATATTTAGTTTATTCCGATCGGCATCAGACTACTTTGCTGAACTGCTAATTGATAAACCTTGCTAGTCAAAGTGTTAATCAATAGTTAAGTTAAAATTATCCTCTTAAGCGTGATGAAGTATTTTTCTTTTGTTTCATCGTCAGACAAATTTATTCTGCCAGTGAGATTTCTTTATTATGAAAAGGTTAATGAAGGCTCTCTTCAGCCCCTCTGTCATGAGAGCTCAGAACTGAAAAATTAATTGTTTGGAAACAGCAAGAGTACAGTAAAAACAAGGTGGTAGGTGGTGGTGGCCATAATCCCCCCATTTGACGTAGTGCTGCATATTTCTTCATTCCTCTTTCTCATTCTGTCTCTGTCTGACTTCCTTATTCCCTACTTTACCTTTTATTCATTGTCACTTTTTATTATTCTCATTTCCACTTACGGTGGCTCTACACTGAATGACAAGCCTAATGATTTTCTGTAATCCACAAAACCATTTACGACGATGGGTGGTAACCATGTTACCAAATTACGGGGTAAAATTATCGACACTTATTTGTTCTTATTCATATGAATGTCTGCAGCGTACCCACACTATTCTTGAAATATCTTGGGGTGCAATACAAGAATACTACTGTATGTTCTCTCGCACTACAGTGATGTAGTACCACGCAGTGCGGTACATGCAACTCGCGCTACTTTGATAAAATGCAGGTATCATTCAGGAAGGGTGTGGTGAGTGGATGCAGTTTTTACCAAGCATCCGGGTGGTTATTGCAGGGTAAGGCTGTAATTATATCTCTCACGTGATGAATGTTATCCCATTACACTGTCCGGTCAGGGAGCTTAGTCTGGTTCGTTTGTCTTCCACTGGGTGCGGTAAGAACTAGGTGTGGGTACTATTGGGTGTGGGTAGTGCTGAGTGTGGGCAGTGCTGGGTGTGGGTAGTGCTGGGTGTGGGTGAAACTGAGTGTGGGTAATTCTGTATGTGCTGGTTATCGGTAGTGCTAGGAGTGAACAGTGGTGGGTGTGAGTAGTGGTCGGTGTGAGTAGTGATGGGTGTATTTAATGCTGGATTTGTTAAATGCTTGGCCTAGGTAGTGGTGGGTGTAGGTAGTGCTGGGTATGGGTTGTACTGGTTATGGGTTGTGTTTTGGTATGGTTAGTGCTGGGTATGGTTAGTGCTGGGTATGGTTAGTGCTGGGTATGGTTAGTGCTGGGTATGGTTAGTGCTGGGTATGGTTAGTGTTGGGTAAGGGTAGTGTTGGGTATCGTTAGTGCTGGGTAAGGGTAGTGTTGTACGGGTACTGTTGGGTATGGTTAGTGTTGGATATGGTTAGTGATGGGTATGGTTAGTGATGGGTATGGTTAGTGCTGGGTATGGTTAGTGTTGGGTATGGGTATTGCTGGGTATGGTTAGTGCTGGGTATGGTTAGTGTTGGGTATGGTTAGTGTTGGGTAAGGGTAGTGTTGTATGGGTAGTGTTGGGTATGGGTAGTGTTGGATATGGTTAGTGATGGGTATGGTTAGTGATGGGTATGGTTAGTGATGGGTATGGTTAGTGATGGGTATGGTTAGTTATGGGTATGGTTAGTGCTGGGTATGGGAAGTGTATGGGTAGTGATGGATATGGTTAGTGATGGGTATGGTTAGTGCTGGATGAGGGTAGTGCTGGGTATGGGTAGTGTTGGGTATGGTAAGTGTTGGGTATGGTTAGTGTTGGGTAAAGGTAGTGTTATATGGGTAGTGTTGGGTATGGGTAGTGTTGGGTATGGGTAGTGTTGGATATGGTTAGTGATGGGTATGGTTAGTGATGGGTATGGTTAGTGATGGATATGGTTAGTTATGGGTATGGTTAGTGCTGGGTATGGTTAGTGTTGGGTATGGTTAGTGTTGGGTATGGGAAGTGATGGGTATGGTTAGTGATGGGTATGGTTAGTGCTGGATAAGAGTAGTGCTGGTTATGGGTAGTGTTGGGTATGGTTAGTGCTGGCACTGGCGTAGGAATTCCCCAGCTGGTCACCAATTTATGTTATGTTCCGACTGGTATGGAAGTCACTAAGTTTTCCTGCTGGCACTTCCCGCAATGTCTCTCTGCCTCACAGGTGGCGGGATTATTGGTGGAATAATCCTGTAGAATGGTAGCGTGCAGGTGAACAGAAACTGGAGCAGATGTGTTTTATCTCTCTTTATTCGCCACAGAAAGATACAATTGCGACAAAATAGCGTATCTGAGTAGTGCGTCTCCCTCTTTCGAGAGTTGCGAGTCTTCTGCTGCTTCCAATCTACCCCACACTGGGAGCGGACTTAGGTCAGCATATTTAGAGATGCCACTTTTCTCAAAGACAACGAGAGCATATACATGAGTAGACGTGTATTTCAACCCTACCATGCACATTATACATCTCAATAAGGCAGTATTCTATCTATCTATCTATTGCCAGACGCCTCAATCCCGTTCGGGGTGGCCACAAACAAATCACCTCCACAATTATAGTAAATATAGGGTACATGTTTCCTCAAGACTTAAATAGATATACATTTTTTATATTCTGTATCACCATCTCCATCCTCTCTGTTACGCCCAAAAAATGCTGGCTCTGCACTTCTGGACGAACATCTTATTCCCATGCCACACTTACACTAAAGTTGTGTTTCGTTGATTATCTTCACACTGTATTACACACTCTATTATGAATAAACATTTCTGTATGCAATATGTAAAAATAGTGTGAGACTTCAACTCACCATGGGAAAAATGTTCGGCACCAGAACATGGTTAATATTGGGTATGGGTAGTATTGGGTATGGATAGTGCTGGGTATGGGTAGTGCTGGGTATGGGTAGTGCTGGGTATGGGTAGTACTGGGTAAGGGTAATGTTGGGTATGGATAGTGTTGGGTATTGTTAGTGTTGGGTATGGTTAGTGTTGGGTATGGTTAGTGCTGGATGTGGGTAGTGTTGGTGTGGGTAGTGCTGGTGTGGGTAGTGCTGGTGTGGGTAGTGCTGGGTATGGGTAGTGCTGGGTATGGGTAGTGCTGGGTGTGGGTAGTGTTGGTGTGGGTAGTGCTGGGTGTGGGTAGTGCTGGGTATGGGTAGTGCTGGGTGTGGGTAGTGCTGGGTGTGGATAGTACTGAATATGAGTAATGATGAGTATAAAGTGTCTGGGTGTGGATATTGCTGGGTGTTGAGTGCCATGGTGTGGGCAATGCTGGATGTGGGTAATGTCCGGTGGGAGTCTCTGGCTGTGTAATGGGTGAGTGTGGGATATCTGGGTGTGGAGTGTCTGGATGTGGAGTGTCTGGGTGTGGAGTGTTTGGGTGTGGGGTGTCTGGGTGTGGGGTGTCTGGGTGTTGGTTGGCTGGGTGTTGGTTGTCTGGGAGTGGTGTGTCTAGCTGTGGTGTGTCTGGGTGTGGGGTGTTTGGGTGTTTGTTGTCTGGGTTTGGGGTATCTGTGTTTGGGGTGTTTGGGTGTTGGTTGTCTGGAAGTGGTGTGTCTAGTTGTGGTGTGTCGGGTGTGGGGCGTTTGGGTGTTGGTTGTCTGGGTGTTGGGTGTATGGGTGTTGGTTATCTGGGTGTGGGGTGTCTGGGTGTTGGTTGCTTAGATTTTGGTTGTCTGGGTTTAGGTTGTCTGGGTGTTGGTTGGTTGGGTGTGGGGTGTCTGGGTGTGGGGTGTCAGGTGTAAGTTGTGAATGTGGAGTGTGGGAGCGTCTTTAGCTGGAGATTCTGTGTCACAGACAATCCTTGACTACTCAGTTTGGTGATCTTTCTTAACTGGGATTGAGATGAAAGATAAATATATATTTTTTTCTCACTCCAAAAACTAATATCAGGCAGTGGTCTCTTGAGTTTTTTCTAATGGATTGTACCTATTCACGAGAATTGTCAGTTGCTCTGTTACTTGTTGAAGCTGCTTACTAGTCCCGCATCGACACATCATGCACTGTCGATAACGAAAGCTTGCTAATATACCTCTTTTACCAGTTTTCTGTGCTGGCAAGTATTTCTAAGCTGAGAATAGCTTCGTTCTTTTATTACATATACAGTAGTCGAATCTCTTCAATACTGCGCGTCAGTTAGGAAGGTGACTGGCATACCCTACGAGCAAAGTATACACAGTGGCGTAGTAGGCGATCTTTTGTCCCATACATTACCAAAAGACAAATGTAGGAGTATCATGTAATGGTGTAGGTCACTGTGAAGTTGGGTGAGGAGTGTACAGCATAACGACAAGGACAGCCTAGCGTGGGTCCTCACTTTAACCCTCTACCGAAATCTGCCAGCCTGCGTTGCGACCGGTCGAAGGACGCCGTCCGTCTCCCCGTTTAGCCCTGGCGTGCTAACTTTAGCTGGGCAGTCGGAGCGTCATTTGTCAGGTGAACCTTGTGCAGGGAGGCAACGCTGGTGGCGCCACTTCTGCATATTCTCCACCCTATATTAATATGGGAACAAAGGCTGCATGACGTTATGCTGTACTCATGTGATGCGTTGCGTCTCGCCACTGTTCATTTACACACTTGATGCGCAGTACGGCATTCCTTGAATATGTAGGCATAAACTGCACATCGCGTGAAGCCAAACAGGCTATTAGACACAGGTTTGTATAGTTCAATAATGTTCAAGTGTACTGTACAGGTATATTTGTGTGTGTGTGAGTGTGTATGTGTCGAGTGACCTGACACTGATTTCTTATGGCGCTGAGGTTTCACAGGGAAGTTAATAGAAGTGTCGTCAGCTTCTTAAGCGCATTTTGGCAGTAACTCCGTCTTTACTTTCCGATTTTTTTTTCTTTGTTTTACCCACCCCCAGTACAGTGTGGGAGGCTGAATTGGATAATGATATTGATTATTATGGCGGTGATGAAAGGCAACGTCCTGCTTGCGCTCCACGATTTTCCTAACATTATGAAGACATGTCAGGTGTAATGAACAGCCCATCGGTTAACCAGAGCCAGACCCACTGATTTTTCTCGTACATTTCTCGTAAGATTCTCACAGAATTTAGGTGAAGGCTGATTACCAGCAAAAGTTGAATGAATCACTTTATCCGAAGGACACCATTTTCATTTAATTTTTGCAGTTTTTACACGATTTTATTCAACTTAAGAGAGCACCAAAGCAGTCAAGGCTTTAATGATGGCAGTATTGTAAATCCTTCAGTTCGAAAAGCCTCTCGATTTTAATAAGTGTTCGGCAGTAGCAAGAATAAAACTGAAAAGACGTCATCACATTGTGAAGGGATTAAGTACTGGGACATATCAGAGTCTCGTTCCCATTCACAACGATGACGGTTTTTAGTTATTCATTCTTGTTACCACTAGACGACTATGTGTATGTTCATGAATTGTTAACACAGTGAACTTGCGTCTCCTGTCAAGTTTTGTAAGTTACAATGTTTTTCCGACGCTTTTCAGAGAAAGTAGTACAGACTGTGCAAAAAAAGGAAAAAAGCTAATTCCACCATTCCTTCTTTGTCAAAACTTTAATTGCCCATTCTCCACATATTCTCTCAACACGTGCTTAATTTGCCTTAATAGATCATTCAAATCCCCGCCTATCATAACGCTCTCCTCCCTTGGTATAATTGAACTTTTTTTCTTTTTTTTTTTAGCAAAATATATGCAGAAATCGTCCTTTTTCTTCTGTGTGTATTCAGTCTGCGGTGTATACACACTCAGCTTCAGCACTTCTCCCTGGGCCCTGGACATCACCAACAAATTTATGGCCGACTCTCATAATCGTAGCACAGTTTTGGACGTCTTCATGCACTCGGTAGGAGAGATGTATTCCGAGGTGAATAACATACCTCCAGAATAAGATAAAGATAACTTCATCGAACTGAATGAGTTGCCAAAATCAATATACATGACTACGATATGGCTTTTATTTATTTATTTGTTTTTTTTACAAAAGTTGTTGATTACCACCATTATGGGTCACATAATTAATTGTTCTCACCGAAAAGAATCGACATGGTAAGCTTCACCGGAGAGGTGTGGGTTCAACGGCAACCGCTGTAGTAATGTTCAGGTCGTTCATGTCAGATTTTTTTTTTTATTCACATAAAAAAAACATAACTGGTATAATAGGGCTCTGTAAACACTTTTTCGTTCTCTCTCTCTCTCTCTCTCTCTCTCTCTCTCTCTCTCTCTCTCTCTCACACACACACACACGGACATAAACAATGCCTCGGAGTCCACAGGGGGTGGACCAAATGCCGCCACCATCTGCCCCTTTCCTGGTGACGACATCTCGACTTGCCTGGAACCACTGTCTGACTCACTCCTTCATTTCTGCAACATTCGCGGCCTTTCCTACAACTTTCTCTCCGTTGAACACCATCTCTCCTCTAAACTTCACCTTCTCGTTTTGACTGAGACTCACCTGTCTGAGGTAACTGGCAGCAAACCCTTTTCCGTATCCTCATACTTTCTCTATACTCACTTCAAAGCCAAAGATGGCTGTTTTGTATATGTACGCAATGACTCATCTTGCTCTCGTGTTCCTGAACTTGATTCTTCTGAATTCTCTTCTCTCTGGCTTTGGCATCTGTGCTATTTACTTATCCCCTAACTCTACTATCAAAAATTCTTCGACTATCTTACCTCTGCAATGGAACACATTCTATCCATTTCCGCTTTCTCTGAAATCTCCATTCTAGGAGATTTCAATGTTCACCACCACCTTGGGCTCTCCACTCCTTTCACTGATCCACCTGGTGAACAAGCCTACACCTTTTCTATCCTTTATGACCTAGAGCAGCTTGTACAGCACCCTACCCGTATCCCTGATCGCCTTGGAGAGAGCTTCAACATACTTGACCTCTTCCTTACAACTAATCCTACTGCTTACACTGTTAATCTTTCCTCTCCGTTGGGCTCCTCCAGTCACAACCTTATTACCTTAACCTGTCCTATCGCTCCGGTACGGCCTGTGAACCCTCCAAAGAAACGTCGACTGAGGCATTTTCAAGCTGAGGATTAGGAGGCCCTCAGGCAGTACTTCTCTGATTTTTCCCTGGAATGATAATTGCTTCTATGGCCGAAAGCCATCTGAGTGTGCCTTGCGCATTACGGAGGTTGCTCTCTAGGGTATGGAAGCATACATTCCTTTCTCACATCCTTTGACTAATGCAAGAAAGCCTTGGTTTAATCACGCTTGTTCTAATGTTGTCCGCAACAAGGAGAGGGCCTATGAAAGGTACCAGAGCCAACCCACCCCCTGAATCACATCTTGTTTATGTTTCCGCCCAGAATCATGCTAAGTCTGTTCTTTGCTCTACTAAAAATAATTTCATTCGTACTAAATGTTCTCATCTCTCCAACTCGAATTCTTCCCGCTCCTTCTGGGACCTTGCCAAAAACCTTTCTAACAACTTTGCCTCATCATCCTTCCCTCCTCTTTTCTACCATGATGGCTCTGTAGCTATTTATTCTACTGATAAAGCAGATCTCTCTGCACAGACTTTCTCCTCCAATTCCACCTTAGACAATTCTGATGCTGTTCCTCCATCACTCCCCCCCCCCCCGACTTCCTCATGGCTGACATTAAAATTTCATCAGCTGATGTATTTTCTGCCATCACTGGCCTCAATACTAACAAGGCATATGGACTTGATGGAGTCCCTCCTGTTGTCCTCAAGAACTGTGCTTCTGTGTTTACACCCTGCATAGGTAAACTCTTTCACCTTTGTCTTTCAATTTGTGCCTTTCCTTCTTGCTGGAAGATTGCTCTCATTCAGCCAGTCCCAAAGAATGGTGACCATTCCCAACCCTCTAACTATCGTCCAATTGCTTTAACATCCTGTGTCTCAAAAGTTTTCGAGTCTATTCTTAGCAGAAAAATTATAAAGCATCTTTCTTATCACAACCTTCTTTCTGATCGTCAGTATGGGTTCAGTCAGGGACGCTCCACTGGCGATCTTCTCACCTACCTTTCAGACTCTTGGTCATCCTCCTTTCGGGACTTTGGCGGAAGCTTTGCCATTGCACTTTACATCTCAAAGGTTTTCGATCGAATCTGGCATAAATCTTTAATTTCCAAACTGCCCTCTTATGGTTTCTATCCTTCTGTCTGTGCTTTCATCTATAGCTTCCTTGCTGGTCGTTCTATAGCCGCTGTTGTAGACGGCCATCGTTCTTCTCCTAGATCTGTCAACAGTAGCGTTCCTCAGGGCTCTTTTCCTTTTATTCATCAATGATCTAAGGTGTACATCTAACCCTATCCACTCGTACGCTAATGATTCCACCCTTCACCTTTCCATTCGGTTCCTGCAGTGTCCATCTCAGCAGTTACTTCGACAAACAAGGGATGAGGCTATGGCACACCTAATGTCTGACTTGGCTCGTATCTCTGACTGTGGTAAAAATAATCTTGTTTTTAATGCATCAAAGACTCAGTTCTTACACCTATCAACCCGACAAAATCTTCCACAGGAGTACACACTAATGTTTAATAATATCCAGCCCAATCCTGCATCATCCTTGAACATGCATGGGGTTTCATTCACTCGGGATTTATCTTGGAAAGATCATATTACATCTCTTGTAATATCTGCTTCTAAAAGATTAGGTGTGCTAAGCCGACTCCGTGCTTTCTTTACCCCTGCACAGTTGTTGACTTTATACACGGGTTTTATTCACCTCTGTGTAGAGTACAACTCTCATGTATGGGGTAGTTCCCCCCATACAGCTCTTCTCAATAGGGTGGAGTCAAAGGCTTTTCGTCTTATTAACTCTTCTCCTCTTACTGGCTCCCTTCAACCTCTGTCTCTTCGCCACACTGTTGCCTCATTATCTCGTTTCTGTCGTTATTTCCATGGTCACTGCTCCTCTGAACTGTCTGCTTGCATCCCTCCACCTCTACGACGGGCACGTAGCACCCGTCTAGCAACAAACTCTCATCCCTTTTCTGTCCAACTCTCTAATGCAAGAGTTAACCGTTACTCCCAGTCCTTCATTTATGCAATAAGTCAGCTCTGGAACTGTCTCCCTCTGTCTGTATTTCCTACTTCCTGTGACATCCAATCTTTCGAACGCATTGTGTCCAGGCATCTCGAAATGAACGGATCTTGAATTTGGCTCTCTTTTGTATTGTGTTTGTTTTTTCTTGGAAGGAACTGTTACTGCGGGCTCCTAGCCTTTGGTTCCTTCTTCCATGCATAAAACACACACACACACACACACACACACACACACACACACACACACACACACACACACACACACACACACACACACACACACACACACACACACACACACAGAGATTTCTGTGCCTTTCCTCTCAACTCCTTCCCTCCCCTCCATCCTGGCGTTTCCATGTTTTTGCGCAGCGGACCATCACTGTTACCGACGACGCTGGCCAGTAATTAGCATAATGAGTATAACTACATCCTGCATCTTGTGTCGGCTGTTCCGCCCACTCACACCCACGACATCAATCTCCGTGTACAGAATGCCTCAGCTGGGTACGAAAAAACTAGCACGAATCAGGGCCATTATTTGGGTCATGGCACATTTTTTGTTTTTATCATTCTGTTTGTTTATTTATTTATATATTTAATCTTTTTAGAAAATGACATTTGTTTCCCCTGTCGTGGTCAGGACAACACTAGTATTCCTGTTCAGTCGGCTGAAAGTTAGGTACGGTGCCTGAGATTGTTAGTGCTGGTACCATTACCCTTTTTATGGTCTGAATACGTTTAGTATTCTATTCCAGTTAAGGCCAGATTTCTTCTTTCAGGTGAAAGTTAATTACTCGAGCTTCAGTGTTAGGTCTAGACATATAATTATATATATTATCCTTGGTTGCTGTTACCATTTTAAGCTGCGCAGGAAAAAGCAACTCATTCATTCACATTCACCTCCCCACCTTTTGTTTAATGTTATACATCAGAGCAAGACTGGAACATTCATAGTCAAGGCTCGTTGATTACTCTGCGGTTTACTGTGATCGCTTCACCTTCCGTAAGTTTTTTATACCTGATATAGAACCTGTCTATCTATCTATCTATTTCCAGACGCCTCAATTCCGTAAGGGGTGGCCACAAACAAATCGCCTCCATGTCGCCATGTCCAGTGCCACTTCACTGTCTTGTTCCCAGCTCACACCCCACTCTCTCATATACCTCTCCACTCCATCCCTCCATCCCATCCTTGGCCTCCTCGGCTATAGAGCCCTCCTTCCAAAAATCACTTTGTTACCCGTCCCCGCCCCGGAGGTACTCGGGGACGGGTATTGTTTTAACCCGGTTTGTCCGTTTGTTTATTTGTCTGTCTGTTAACAACTTTACGCGAAAACTACCTGAGCTATTTAGACTAAAATTACAGGGCGGATGGGCTATGACCTGATCAGCCGATTAAATATTGTGACAAATTGGCCCAAGGCCCAGGCTGTAGGCCCCCAAAATGTTAAGAAAAGGGGACAGGTAAAATCGTTTTTTCGTCCTAACTCCTTTCAGATTCCTCATATCGACATGAAACCTAAACTTAAAGGTACATCTTTCAAATCTGCATCCTACAACATGCCTCATTACATCAGAGGGGTCACCCCCCAGTTAGCGGCAGGGGGGTCAGTGTCGGTGGGTCGGGCCTAAAATTTCAAATGGAAATAAAATCGTCAATTTTCACACGATTTACTCCAAATTTGATATGCGACATCTTTGACTAGATATCCTGTTGTGTTTATACGTCAACACTAAAATGACTGCCGGGGACGGTTTTGCTGTGCCTTGACAGTGCTTCTTGTTCCAGTTTGGTCTGGTCCCTGCATACCTCCCACCCTTATGGATGCTAATGCCTCTGTTACTAAAGACATCTTTCACACCGTCCTTCCAGCTCCCCCCTTCCTGTCATTCCTATTTCCAATTTATACATCTTGCTTATCAATCTCTCATCACCATTTCTCTCCATATGGCTATACCACTTTACCACACCCTCGTCGACCCTTTCCATTATACTCCGTCCCCTTTTACCGGTACTTCTTTTTCGTGTTGTCATTTCTCGAAGTTAGGCCGCCTTACCGCACATACAGGCCTTGTGGGCTTCGTTTTCCAGTACTTTCACCTTCTTCAGGTTTTCAGCATTTAGGACTATGCTTCGTTTCTATAAGACACCGATGAACAAGAACAGAATATTGGTTGTCCCGACCATGAGAGAGTTAATGCTGGCATAATTAACACCAAGTCTACCATGACTCACTTCCAAATGAATAAATTCTTCTGACTTTACCTGGCATATGAAAACGAACAGTCCTACCTAGAGAGAAATATTACTTTTATTTCTTCTCCAACGAAATAGCATATATCATCATCATCATCATCATCACCATCATCATCATCATCATCAGCAGCAGCAGCAGCAGCAGCAGCATCACCTTGATTCCTGTTCACTCTTAAAGATGAGATGACGTACTGTAGGATCCAGATACAATGAAAGGGAACGCGTAAAAGTGTGATATGCAGTGAACTTCCGATAATCCAGCATCCGATAGTTCGGAAAACCCGATGGTTCGGAATTTTTAGCCCTTGGTCATTTTTAGCTTTTTTTGGTAAAAAGTCGAGAAAAATCGGGGGAAAATAGAAAAATATCGAAAAATAGCTGAAAGCAGCGCGCCAAAGTATCCAATTCTGCACCTCAAACACCCTACATCTGCGCTACACTACAGAGGTAAGTAAAGAAAACTATCAGTTTTAATTATTATAATTTATTATTTTTTGGTGTGTTTTAAACATTTTCAGGTACCTGTCTGATAGTCCGGACAATCTGATTAACTGGAAAATCCTCAGGTTACTGCATTCCGGATTGAAGGACTTTTACTGTAGGTCTATTAGTTCATCTGTTTATTGAACCACAGCCACTGATGTTGAAACTAACGAAAAAGGACACTTTTGATAGCCGCATCCATCCTGCAATATTGTAATGGGAAGGGGGAAGAAGAACTGGAGAGGTCTCACCCTGTCTAAACGTTTGTCCAGGTGCAGGTCTACTGAACAAATATCATGGCCCCAAACTTAAAAAAAAATGTCGTTGTTACCCCATTGTGGCAGTCCCGCCCTCCCGCTGGGGTGGCCATCGAGGGTCCTATCCTGCCTAAAACATTGGTCAGGGTGAACGTTTGCCATTGTGCAAAATATCATGCTCCTAGGTTAAAAATAATGATCTTGCTTGAAAACATTTGCCCAGTCTCCTTGGGGCCACCTTCCTCCATGGAAGGTGGCCCTTGGGTATCTCGGCGTGGAGATCTGGCCCATGTAAAGGTCTACCATTGTGATTTGTCTCTCCTGCAGACCGCCATCTCCCCTCCCCATCCCTCGTCATCAGTGATCCCACTCTGCCTAAAACGTAGCCGGGCTGAATGCGTACCAGTGTGCAAAATTTTATTCTAAGGTTAAAAGCTATGACCTACATAATGTCTTTGCCGGAACCTCCGGGGACCACCACCTTCCCCATGAGAGGCGATCCTCGGAGGATCCACCCTTTCTAAAACTTGGCCAGGGTGAACATCTCTCATTATGCAAAATTTTTTGTTCTAAAGTTAAAAGCTTTGGCTGTGCATAACGGCTTTGGCTGCGCCCACTAGCTTCCCCTCCTTTGGAGGACAGTCTTCGGGGGTCACACAACGCTTGTTACCTGGCGCAAGTGATAGTTTAAAATTTCCTTTCCCTCTTTTCTATGAAATTTCGATGACAATATGGCGATCCTTCTCCTTGTTCCTGCCGGCTTCGGTTGGAGAGTTTGGTGGGTGGGGGAAGCCTTCCTGCTTTTCTATCCTTGCCCGTAACTTGTAAAAAAAATTTTGTTAGTTACAACCTTTCCTATACCTGTGCAAAAAAATTCATGTTCCAAGAAAAAACAAACAAACAAACAAACAAAAAGGCCACGCCTAACGGTTGAGGGAGGACACCCAAGGATTGGGGCGGGGGGGGGGGCCTTGGGGATCCCACCCCGCCTGAAACCTCACCCTGGGGGAGGTCCACCATTGTGCAAAATTTAGTTTTGCTAATACCTCTTCCATAAGGACTGGACCACATTCTTTTAAAAATTATAGTAACTCAGAATGTAAGTGAGGGAGTGAGGAGGGACGTGACAGTTTGAGACTAGCATTATATTTGACTGCCCCTTTGGGTACGTAAGAAGGGTTGCAGGGATGGATGGCAGTGGAATTAAAGGGGTGGAAGTGGGATGGTAGTGAGGAGACGGAGATGGTGGAGGTGGGGTGGAGGTGAAGTGGTAGCCAGGAGGAGGAGTTGAATGGAGGTGAAGTGATGGCTAGGAGGTGGAGTTCAGAAAGTGAAGGTAAATGTCTGGAGGTGAGACTGTTGTAAGGTGAGGTTTGATGGTGCGGTGGTTGTGGTGAGGGAGTGAAAGGGGAAGTTAAGGGGTGTACAAAGCAATACAAAAGAATGCAAACAGCAACAAACCTGTTGGTCCTTTCGTGGCTGTTTGGTATAGGGAAGGTTGTAACTAACAAAATTATTTTACAAGTTAAGGGCAAGGATAGAAAAGCAGGAAGGCTTCCCCCACCCACCAAACTCTCCAGCCGAAGCCGGCAGGAACAGGGAGAAGGATCGCCATATTGTCATCGAAATTTCATAGAAAAGAGGGAAAGGAAATGTTAAACTATCAATCGGCAGAGGGGTGGCCTGCAGTCCTAACGGACCCTGGTTCAAAAATCCGCTGGGGCAGGGAACAGTTTATGGAGTTGAATTTCATAAAAAGTAGACACTACTGATCTACCAGCAGACCCGCCGACATGTCGTAAGAACACCCTAGCTAATACACCAGTCCTGTATGTGACAGCCCTAGCATGTATTCATTGTGGACAGTGGGTGTTAGCGCCGAAGTGCTGACATGTGGAGATGTAGAAGGACTACTGGGCCTTGGGGATATGCCCTGGGGATAGACCCTGAAACCTTTGCCCCATGTCGGACACATTAAAATAAAATGAAAAGAAAGTTAACGGTATTAATCAATGTTGTTCTGTGGGTTACATCATCCGGGCTCTGAGGAAAAAAAAAAACTTATATAAACAAATGTTTTATTCAGGAGTAAACATATTAAGTTGGGGGTTAGAAGACAGTTATTTATCCAAGCGACCTTTAAAGGTTAGTACTTTATCACAGTTTATTGCACTGGAGGGCAATTTGTTCCATTTATTTACAACTCTGTTAAAGAAGAAATACTTAGCTTCATGCGACTGGAATCGTTTGCCAATTATTTTATGCCCATTGCCTCTAAAATAAGTCGAGTGATCAATTGTGAAGTAGTTATCGACAGCCATGTTATCGTGTCCTCTGAATAATTTAAAAACTTGAATTAAAACCCCTTGTAATCTGCTTTTAGTTAGGGTAAAGAGCTTCAGGGCTTCTAAACGCTTCTCAGGGTTTGTTTCTCAGTCTAGGTACCATCTTGGTCACCCTTCTTTGTACTTTTTCAAGCTTCTCTATATCGTTTTTGTAAGAAATAGACACAAATACTCTAACTGAGGACGAACTAGATACAGTAATTATGTAAGGGGGGGATGATATTATCTGATTTAAATTCGAACGCTGTACCAATGAATCAGATTAATTTGTTGGCTTTCTTAACAGCCTACCTACTCTGTTTGCGCGCTTTAAAATAATTTGTTATTAAAGTTGCTAAGTCTTTTGCATGACTGACATTATGCAGTTGAATATTGTTCATGTGGTAACTGGCTTTTTCATTTCTGTTTCCAATGTTTAGCACTGCATCTACTAATGCTGTGTTAAAGATCATCTGCCAGGTTTGGGCCCAATTAAACGGTCGATCGAGGTCACTCTGTTTTACCTGCCTCTGTAAAGATGTGTCTGCTCTGTTACCAGTTTTAGTATCATCAGGAAATTGGTTATTTTACACATTAAAGCTTCATCTGTCTCATTTATGTATATTAACAACAGAATAAAACCCAATACTGGGCCCTGTGGCACACCACTTGTAACATCTTTCCAGTCTGATTCTTTACCATTTACTACGATCTCTGTTTACGTTCTGTAAACCAGTTATCGATCCACCCGAGCACATTGCCTTTGAACCCATGTGCATTCAGTTTCTGAAGTAGTCTTTTATGAGGAACTTTATCAAATGCTTCTTGAAAATCTAGATATACAATGTCAACAGATCTGGTCCCATCACATATATTGAATATATCATTAAAGAAATCCAAGAGATTTGTAACGCAAAAGCGATTATTTTGAAACCCGTGTTGTGAATCTTTGATGAGATTATATACCTCTAAGTGCTTAACAAACTTATCTCTGAGAACAGTTTCCAGCAACTTGAACACTACTGAAGTTAAATTTATTGGTCGATAATTTTCTGGTTGCAATTTGTTGCCTTTTGTAAATATTTGGGTTACATTTCCTAGTTTCCATTCATAAGGCGTCTTACTGTTTCTTAGTGATTTATTGAATAGCTCAGCTAATGGCCTAGATATTTCATTCATTGCATCTTTTAAATGCGGAGAGATATTTTATCTGGCCCTGGTGTTTTATTCTTTTTCAAGTTTACCAAAGGCAAGTCGAACATCATACTCACTAACAGTAATATCACTGATTATGTTGCCCTCTTCTAAGCAGGAAAATCTGTGGGAATAGAATCTGTATTTTCAGTTGTAAATGCAGATGAAAAGAAGTGGTGAGAATTTTATCCATCTCTGTTTCATCCTCGGTATACTCTCCATTGTCTGTGACTAGTGGGCCAATTGTTAGTGATATTACCTTTTTGTTTCTGCTATAGCTGAAGAATTCTTTTGGGTTAGATTAACTGATACATGCAATGTGAGTTTTGAAGTTTTTATTTCTTTGCTTTATTATTATTATTTTTTTTATTTTTTTTTATTTATTTTTTTTATTTTTTTTTGCCTTTTGACGAAGAGCATCATATTTTATTTTTATCACATTGATTCTTAGTGATAATTTTCGTGTCCAAGTTTTTTAGGTGATAGGCAACGCTTAATTTTCGTATTCCAACCATTAGAGTTTATTATTTGTAGTAAGCTGTCGGTTTCGCATTGGAAAAAATAATGTTATTGCATTACTGAGGATATCTGTGAATAATTTCCATGCATCAGTAATATCTACTGTTTGATCAATGGAATTCCAATCACTAGAACCAGTTATTTCCATTATTTTTTTTTAAATCCGCTCTGTTGTAGTGAGCCACTTTCTCGTAACTAGTCCTGACAATGTCGTTACTGAAACTGATGTGGAATGTGACTATGCAATAGTCGCTAGTACCAAACTCTTCCCCTACCATGGCATTATTTACCAAGTTTTCCAATGTGGCAAAACCAGATCTAATATACTAACTCCTCATGTTGGGCAGTCTATGAACTGATGCAATGAACTTTCCAGCAAGGTAGTGTACAGATCCAACCATGTGTGTGACAACAGAGTCTCTTCCCATTTGGCAACCGGTAAATTAAAATCACCACAGATTAAAGTATTATGAGTGCTACATACTTCAGCAATTTGGTTGCAAATTTCACTGTCTGTGTTATTGGACAGTGCTGGCGGACAATAGATTAATCCAAGTACTGCTTTGCTGGGGGATATATTTCTAAGGTGGAGATAAATACTGTCAACATTATCAAAGAGGGCTTAGGAATTACGACTGGATGAAGTCGTACTTTAATATATAATAGTACACCATCCCCTCCACTCTATTATTTGTCTCACTGCTGAAAATATTGTGACCTGGTATGGTGTACTCCGCTATCAAATCTCATTGTTTCGTGTTAAGCCACGATTCTGTTACACCTATTACATTGTAATTTTCAGCAAGAACATAAGCCTCTAAATCAGAAAATTTATTTTTAAAACTAGGCCTGTTCACAAGAAGAGCTTTAATATCTTTGCCTCCATTAGTCTGTTTATGATTCATGACGTCTACATTGACTCGCCTATAGGCCTCGTACGATGATTTTTTTTTTTTTTTTAGGTATGGAGAGGTATAGGTGGAAGTGAAGGAGGGGAGGAAAGTGAAGGGGGGATGAAGGTGAGGTACTGGAAGTTAGGAAGTAGAAAGTGAGGTGAGGAGATGGTGAGGAGGTGGAGAGCGAAGTGACGGAGTGGAGGCAGTGATAAGGAGATAAAATGAGAGGGTAATGGGCGAGGTGAGAGGGTTAAGGTGAAAGGATGTAGGTGAGGTGGTGGAGAGGGAGATAAATCGAAGGTGAGGGTGGGGGTGAAGCGGTGAAGGGAAGTGAGACAATGGGACTGTGGGTAGAGGTGTGTGATGGTGGAGATGGGGGTGGTGGTGATGAGTTGGAAGTGAGGTAGTTGTGCGGAATGGGTATGGAGTCTGAATGCGATGTGAATGTGATTGGGTGAAGAGAGCTGTGAGGGGTCGAAGTCTTGAAGTAAAGGATGGAGGCAGGGGATGGAGAGGGAGGTGAGGTAGTTAAGGTAAGAATAAAGGAGGAGATAAAGGTGGAGGTGCGTGGGTGGAAAAAAAAAAATATGGAGATGAGGGCATGGAGAGGGAGGCAAAGCTGGAGGTGGAGTGGAAAGAGAAAGATGGCGGAGAGGGAGGGGGTAGGTACGGGTGGATATGAGTTGGCTGGGGGGAGGTGAGAGATGGAGGCACAGGTAGAAGAGAGTGGATGAGTTTGTGTGCCTCCATAACAGGCTGATCCAACACACCCATCACCACACTGCTTCGTCACTCCGCATTATAGTATTCTCAGCCGGACGTCGACCCACGCACTCCTCCTCACATCAGGTCTCTCTCTCTCTCTCTCTCTCTCTCTCTCTCTCTCTCTCTCTCTCTCTCTCTCTCTATATATATATATATATATATATATATATATATATATATATATATATATATATATACAGTATATACGTGTGTGTGTGTGCATATATATATATATATATATATATATATATATATATATATATATATATATATATATATATCCAAATGGTTTCCTGTAAGCCAAGAAACCATTTACAACGCTGGGTGGTAACCATATAACCAAACCATACGTGCTCCCTACGTGTCAGCAAGTAGGTTGGTGGAGGGTTAGTGCCCCTCCCCGTAAAACAAATAACTCAAAGTCAAATGGCCACCCCTTACGGGATTATGGGGTCTGGCAATAGATGTATATATATAATATGCTAGGCAGCTCCAACAAGAGCGACTAAACTACTAGAATAAGACTAGGATAGTCTTATTCTTGCAACTGGTAAACCACCTTTCTTAGGATTTCAGTTTTTCATTTCTATTTTTTGCCATTCACTTTAACACTCTCAGACTCGAATGACTCAGTTTCAGGTGAATAAAAGCAACCGATGTTGCTTGAAACAGAATACTATAGTTGTCCCGACCTTGAAAGGGCCAGTGATATCAGGCTGCTGGGAGTCACTCGTAGCTGAATATAGCTGTTTGGCTTTAGTAGGGATAAAATAATCGAGTTGTTGTTTGATGGAGTGTGTGATGAAATGCTGAAGCATGAGGTAGAGACTTGTAGAATGGATATGCAAGTTGTGCAGATTGACCTGGGAGGAAGTTAAAGTCCCGTAGGATTGGAAGTCAGGTATAATTATTCTCCTGTACAAAGGAAATGGGGGAAACGAAGTGTGTGGTAAACATAAAGGCATTTGTCTTCTTAGTGTAATAGGAAAAGTATATGGTAGGATGCTTATTGACAGAGTTAGGAAAATAACAGAGGAATTAATTGGAGAAGAACAGGGAGGTTTTAGGAAGGGAAGAGGTTGTGTAGATCAGAGATTCATCCTCAAGTCTTTTGTGAAAAAGTTTCTGAAGAAGGGAAAGAAGGTATATGCAGAATTCATGGGCTTGAAGAAACCACATAACAGAATGGATAGACGAGGAATATGAAAATATTAAGAATATAAAAATTATGGAGTAATCGGGAAACCGTTGAATGGCTTGAAGAGTATGTATGAAGGCGCTAACGCTGCAGTGCGTTTGAATGTTGAACTGAGTGAAATTTTCTATCTGAATATTAGATTGAAACAGGGGTGTGTCATGCCTCCATGGTTGTTCAGTCAGTATATGGATGGGGTTATAAAAGAGATGCAAGGTAGAACAGTGGATGATGGAGCGGCCCTAATGAGGGAGGGCAGTGTTTGGAAACTTCCTGTTCTGTTGTTTGCGGATAATACTATATTGTGTAGTAAAGACGAAGTGGAACTGCAAGGCTCGGTGAACGAGTTTGGCAGTGTGTGTAAGAAACGGAATATAGGGAAGAGTAAAGTTAGAGTCTTCGAGAGAAGCGAAGGCACTGAATGCACAGTGAGTTTGGATGATGAAGAAATGGAAAATGTGAGTGCATTTTAGTACTTGGGTAATGTGATGAGTAAGGACGGAAGTTTCGAGGATGAAGTGCTTGAATGGGTACAGCAAGGAAGAAAAGTTGCTGGTTCTTTGAAAGCAGTGATAAGAAATAGGGAATTGAGCATGGAAGTAAAAAAGTCGTATGGAAGCGAAGCTTCGACCTTGTTGGAGGGACACAAGTCAAGAGTGAGGACAGTGGAAATGAGTTATTTGAGAGGCGCATGTGGAGTTACATTGAGAGACAGACTGACAAATGAAGTAAAGGAGCGCTGTGGTGATAGAAAGCTTTAAGAGAAATACACTGAGGTGGTTTGACCATTTAGAGAGGATAGAGAGCGAGAAACTAACGAGGAGAGTGTGTGTGAGTGAGGTGGAAGGGATGAGAGGAATGGCGGAGGCTGAGGATGAGTTGGAGGAGTGGAGAGGGATATGAGGGAGGGGGATATGACCTGGGGGAGGGCAGCGAAATGGCGAGGGACAAGACGACGTGGAGGCGATTTGTTTGTGGCCACCCTTTACTGGATTAAGGCGTCTGACAATAGATAGATAGACTGTACTTCCGATCCTGAGAGGGTCAGTGGTTACCAGTATCTGAGCTCTTGAACTCCAGAGGCTCTCAGCTTATCAAAAATAAAATATTAACTGGACTAAAATACTAAAATTCTGACTATGACAGGGTTACTTTGAAGATATATATTTATATATATTTTTAGGCTATTTCACGTACGTTGGTGACAGAATGTGACAGTACTATAGCTTTACATCTTGTCCAATAGCAAATCTTCGCGAGTAGCACCATATTCTGTTCTAGTCTAAGTATCTGGTTATAACTTAGCATTCAAGATGGAGCTACGGTAGTGGACGGAGTTTAGTTCCTTCCCTTCATGCAAGTTTCTTATGTTTCATTTTCTCTTCGGGTTGACGATTTTATTCAGTTCCTTTCTTGCAGGAGTCGCAAGTGTACTTATTTTTATCAGCTACATCTTATCTTTTTTTATGTATTATTCCTATTTCACGCAGTCTTGAAGAGGGCAACAGAGGTCAGAACGACAGATGTTTTACGTTGTATTCTTACCACCTTCAGGTTGATGTGACAACAGTAGCTAGGATGATTTTGTGATATAATGATGGGTGTTGTGGATGAATAATAAAGACTGTCTTAACTTATTTAATATTCCGAAACTGTTCTTTGCTCTTGCCTGGGATGGGTCTTGCGACTTTTCCGTTAACAGTCCATTATTCTACCATCAGACAACAATCTCCCCCAACTTTCATTTCTGTAATGCAAGAGTTACCTAACATTCTGTCCTTCATATTACGAAACTTAATATCTGTGGAATAATCTTTTCTAGTCTGTGTTTAGATGCGGGAGCATCTCTACGAGAGAGCCTGTCTGTCACTCGCTAAGGATTTTTAGAACCGAGGTGTTTTACTCCCGTAGACTTTAGTGAAGTACAGTACCATATTAGTTCCCTGCGCTACCGTATTTAAAAGATGCGAGAACATCTTTAGGAGGGAAACCCTCAGAACTGTTAATAGGCAAGGCGCTACACACTAACGAAACCCTTTGGAGCTAAAGTAAGCACACGCAAGGTGTTTTCTCTAGCAAAGCCCGATAAGGTGCATTGCTATCTCCCAACGGATTTTCAGATGCAAGGCCCTTTATTCCAGCGAAGTCCCATACGGTGTACAACTTTACTGAATCTTCATATGTTCATGGATGTGTCTATTACTTCTGTACCTGTCTTCCAGTCTCCAAACTAAATTTTGGGTCTTTAGTGTGTGGCTTTCTTTGAACGGGGCAGTTAACGCAGGCCTCCAGCTTGGGGTTCATTTTCTACATAATGAATAACCCCGTGGTTCACTGTAGGCAAAATGACGTACGCGGTGTTGCCGGGCCATTTGTATATTTGCTATGTATGGGCCCCGGCGACGTTTGGAATGTCGCGTTTTTGGCAGGACAATTTTGTTTTGTCGAGGGCAAGAGTTTCCAAAATATTTCACCTCCTCTACTTCTCCCTTGTTTGTTCTGGCTAATAACATTTCTCGAATCACAGAAGCTAGATATGATTCCGCCTCATAGATGATGCACTTTGGTATGATGCCTCAGGGAGGAAAGTGATGGACATGCCGACTATAGGAGCTCTTTGTCCTTGACTTTACGTTTACTGTAACACACTAAGTCAAAAGAAACAATATCTTTACCTCTTGTTAATACAGGTCGCTAACACTTACTCTTCTGTAAGAATACAGAAATTCTCTAAGCTGGAAAATTGCAACTCATATCTTCCCCATCCCTCTGTCATGATACCCAGTTGATAAAGTTCTGTTGTTTATCACTGAAATCCAGGATAAAGATGTTTTAACCCTCTCATGATCGGGAAAACTTCAATACTAAATTTCAGCTAACATCAGAGAGTTTTAATAAACTGAGTGCCTCGTATTAGTGTGAATACTGATACTGGTACAGTTAATCCTCTCATTATCGAGACGACAAGTATTAGCTTTCAGTTGATTTCGGTTGATGTAATTCAGATAACAGTGAGTCGCAGAAATCTGAGTGTGATAATGTACAGCTGCATTCAGTAGTACTTGCTTTCTTTCTAAACAGTCAAAACTTTGATAAGAAACAGTAAGCAGTTGTACTGGACTTATTTTATTTGTTCGGAACACACTGTACTTCTATTGTTATTTCTACAATATTTAAAACATTCAGTCCGAGGGCATCTTTTAGATTTTCATCCTTAATACTGCCAGACGATGTTATTCTATTTCGGGGAGGCCTCATATTAGTGGGATTAAATTATCCCTTCGGCATTACTTTCACTTCTAGTTTTATCAGGTCAAGTGAAATCATTTGATGATGGATTGAAGTGTCAGGGTTCGACTGTTATCAGTGTAGATGCATGTGATGCTGGCTTCCCTTTAACGGATGCAGGGTCCGCCTCTCATCACTCCTGTAGTCCGATCTTCACTCCTGTAGTCCGATGACTAATATTTCATTTTGTGCTGCTGCATCTGGACTGTTTTATTCAACTTAAGGAGGATCCGCCAGTTTGAAAAGTGTCTTCCAAGCTGAATAAAATCATCTGAAGACAGCAAAAGTAATATGAAAAAATTAACTATTTTAAAAGGGTTAAAGCAAATATTATACTACACCCAGATTACAGATAGTGATCCGACTATCCTCTTTCGTAGCTGTGGACCAACTTTGGTACTCAAGCCAACATCAAGCGGTTTTAATGGAGTAATGAGCCTAATTATTACTATTATTATTATTATTATTATTATTATTATTATTATTAATTATTATTATTATTATTATTATTATTATTATTATTAATTACTATGTCCTACTTTGAACATAGGCTTCACAGCCCGTTCCCTAAAGACCAGTAGTCCTACGCACTTAGCACCACACGCTACCACGTCTGTGCTAACACTCACCGTCCATATTCAGCACAGCTCGGTCTGTCTTATACAAGCCTGGCGTACTGGTATTAGTGGGGATGTTTTATGAAATGTCTGTGGGTTTTCTGGTAGATTAGTAAAGTCTGCTATAACGAATTCTAAATTCTTAAACTGTCCCCTGACCCATCCAGGATTCGAACCTGGGTCCATTGCTGTTGTTGTTGTTTGTATATTGTATCTCGTTGTTAAGCGTGCTTCCTTCGCCCATATTCTTGTGGGCTCTGATGGTTCCCAAACAGTACTTCTTTGGCGCTTTATTTTGCATATCACACCTTAACATTCTCGTTCGTTGACCATACCAGTACTTTTCACACCCTTAATCTCCTGTGACTCAAGCACAGACAGTAACTGTCAGGCAACAAGCACTCACCCACATATCAAACTACAGCTACTCACTCAACGTAATACCCAACATCTGGAAGCATGGCATGATCATCAGTATCCCTAAACCTAACAAAGACCCCACGTTACCTTCCTCACACAGCCTCATCACACTCCTCTGCACTCCCTCTAAAGTCACTGAACGACTGGTAGTACAACTGGTTACACCTCAAACCCCCCTAGCCTAGTCACAACATGGCTTTAGGCCACTACATTCCACAAACACTCTTCTTACAGACCTCACACAGAGAGTTATTGATGGCATGAAATCAGCTTGGCCACCACACAGAACACTCCTAGTCACACTAGTCTAGACATTAGCAAAGCTTTTGATGCCATCCCCCGCCACAACCTCACAAACAAAATACTCAACACAAACATGCACAATAACACAAAAAGATGGTTGGCAAACTACTTAGCAGGCAGATGTGTACATGTAACATTTGCCGGTCAGTCTTCTAACATCAGAAACTTCACAAATGGCGTCCCCCAAGGATCTGTTTTGTCCCTTTCACTCTTTAACCTATACATGCCTGACATACCCACACCCCACACACTACAGATACACATAGCTTCCTATGCAGATGATATAACATATGTACATACTGTTACATAGCCTATGATTTCATCATCCTTTGTGTAATTCTAACGTACAGTATGCTGCATGTTTGATCACGAGCGTGTTCTACCTCACTCCCCCCTTCTACCCTTATAGTAAAGTAAGTCGTTCTTTCTGTTGTTCAGAGCAGGATTGTCAACTCTTTGTCCCCATGGCTTCATTTGCTCGTCCTTCTTACAAGTTGTATCAAGCTCTGCCGGCCCCTATATAATGAGCTCAGTCTCTGCGTTAATTGCCACTTAGATCTACTCCTCATTTTGCTCACATCTCTGTCCTCCCCTGTACAGTTGTTATTATTGTGAGTGCTCAAGAAGTCTCCAACCATCTAGCAGCTGTGTAATTTGAGTATAACTGTTATTGCATTTTTTCTTGTACTGTGTAGCATAAGGTGTTCATTCGTAGGCCTAGTGAGGTTTTTGTGATTCATGTGTTTTAGTCATTTTTGATATATATATATATATATTTTTTTTTTTTTTTTTTTTTTTTTTTTTTGCCTATCGACCATTGAGGCCGAAGCCTCTGGTCATTAAGGCAAATATATATATATGTATATATATTGACACATATATACATATATATACAAACATATATATATACATACATACATACATACACACATCCATGCATATGAACATACACACTTTCATGCACACATACATATATATATAATAATTTTTATTTTATTATTTTTTTGTAGTTTTATTTTTATTATTTTTATTTATTTTTTATATTTTTAACCTTATATTACTTATAAACAAAATACCTAATTTAAAGACCCTAAAACTAACCACCTAACAGACAAATCGCTAACCTATACTAAATCCTAAGAGACAAATAACTAGGCCTACACTAATATTCAAAAAGCCTCGACCAAGAGAACACCATCGACTGCAGATATGTAATGCTTTTCTACATTACATACCTGCACTCATCACCTGATGACTGTCAGTCGAGGCACAACCTAATATAGGGGACATCAATATATGAAAGGGAACCAGACGAGTCAGGAACATTTCCATATACGTCAGCTGTCGTCCCTAATTAGAATAACTTAAGCAAGATAATATAATGTATTTACATAATTTATACAAAAATTGAAGAACCTCGCCCAGCAGACTACCATCGACTGCAAGTGCCCAATACCTTCCTATATTGCACACTTGCACTCATCAGCTGGTGACTGTCAGGCAAGGAACTTGGCTTAATGTAGGGGACATCTATATTAGAAATAGATCGGTGGGAGGAGGAACTATTTAAAATATGTCAACTGTCAACCCTAATTAATATTACAATATATACATATTTACTGTTCATAAAAACCATAACCACACAGTAAAAAAGTCACATCACTCTGATCAGTCCGGTCTCTCTCAAGAAAGTCATCAATTTATCAGTCATAACAATGTCCCCATCACCCAGGATGGTGGAAAGGGTGAAGGGGACGTCTACTGCGCCGCAGTAATTCATAAGTGAAGCGCGTTCACGAATAAATCGCCGACAGCGCAGGATGATATGACTGATAGATAACACCGCATTACAGATGTCACAGTGCGGTGGGAAGCGTCTTTCCATATATGGTTTTATGTGGGTTAAAACGGTGGCATTCAGCCGTAGCCGTGCCAACACTTTTTCTTCTAGGCGACTGGGACGGTTGGCAGTGTCCCAGTCGCCCAGGTACGGCTTACAAGTTGGAATATTTAGTCTGGTCCACTGACCTTGCCACAGAAGATTTATTGATTTCTTTCCGAGAGATAGACTCGACCGTAGATCACGAGGAACGTCCCAAGTCTCCTCGAGCTCCACAGCCGACTTTGCAAGTAAGTCAGCCTGCTCATTGCCGTAGATACGACAATGACCAGGCACCCAGATCAGCGTGAATGACTTGTTGCATGAATGCAACTTATTAACAATGCGGCCCTGGATCTCATGAGAGTCCGTAGTGCAAGATGCAATTGCCTGAAGGGCTGATTTTGAATCTGAAAATATGACAAATGAGCCATGTCTAGAATTGAGAGCATAGTCTATGGCTTTGTCAATAGCAAAAAGTTCTGAAGTAAACACAGATGTATGAGTCGGCAACCGATACCTGAGGGCACATTCAGTCGACCACACACTTGCACCCACACATTCACTCGACTTGGAGCCGTCGGTGTACAATTGATGGGACCCCAAGTGACGAACAATGATGTTACGAAACAAGTGGTGGACCTCCGCCTCCGGCGCCTTGGCCTTTGGTGCTGGGAGCCATGTAACATCGACTGTAAAGCCGGGTGGCTCCCAAGGCGCTATATTTTTAAGCACCAACTTGTCACAGTCACTGGGGTCCACATCAAGCTCCTGAGTCAGTAAGTGGAGGCGAGTGGCAAGTGGCCGACGCACCCCCCGCAGAAGGTGGTGGTATTGACGCAGGGGGGTACAGGCCACATTGCCGATATTACTTTTTCTTAATGTCCTTATGCCGTAGGACAAGGCCAGGTGGTCACGGCGAATACGGAGGGGAGGCACATTCGCCTCCACTTCCATACGAGCCACACGAGTACACCGGACGGCTCCAAGACACATTCGCAAACATTTATTCTGCAACACATCCAATCCTTTCAGAGTGGCATCGGATGCCGAGCCATACACCTGTGCGCCATAGTCTAGCTTCGATCGAATAAGGGACTTATACACCATTAATAAAGATTTTCTGTCGGCACCCCAGGTAGTACCTGCTAGGTACTTGAGGACATTTAACGGTTTATCACAACGAGCAAGCAAAGTATTAACGTGAAGTTTAAAATTCATTCTACGATCAAAATGTATTCCTAAAAATTTTACAGAATTTTGAAAAGGTACCGCCTGATTATCCAAAGTTAAGCACAAATTAGGTACGTTACGATTAGTGAAAACTATAGCGGCACACTTACGGACGGAAAACTTAAATCCCCACTGCAAGGCCCATTGGTGGACGGAGTCAAGGGCTGCTTGAATCCGCCCAGCCGAAAATTGTGCATTACGGGAAGAGTGCCATATTGCACAATCGTCAGCGTAGAGTGAGTATTTAAGATTCCTCGGGATGGGAGCTGATGACAGAATATCATTGATCATAATACTAAATAAAGTAGGACTAAGCACACTTCCCTGCGGCACCCCGTTTTCCTGGATAAATATATCCGATGTTACATTACGGGGCAATTTGACAGAGAAAGTTCTGTCCCTTAAGAAATTTGAAATAAAAACAGGCAAATTTCCTCTTAAACCATAAGCATAGAGCTTCATTAGTATACTATGTCGCCATGTCATGTCACAGGCTTTATGGATGTCCAAGAACACCCCTATCATGAATTCTTTATTGGCAAATGCCTCTGAAATGCAATGCTTCAAATTCATTAAATGATCTAGTGAACTTCTGTATTTACGGAAGCCACATTGTTGATCATTTAACAAATTCTTCGACTCTAAAACAAAAAGAAGCCTATTGTTAACCATACGTTCCATGACCTTACATAGACAAGAAGTCAACACAATAGGACGAAATGAAGTGGGATTCATAAGACGACCAGCCTCTTTGGGTATCGGTATGACGTGCGCAAAGTGCCATGAGTTTGGGAACGTTCGAGATGCCCAAATCTCATTGTACAATGCTAACATCTTAATCAGGTTGTCCTGATTAAGATGCTGGATCATACCGTACGTGATGGTGTCTGGTCCAGGGCTGGTGTCTTTACAGGATTTAAGGGCAAGGAGCAGTTCATCTAGCGTAAACTCTTGGTTGTATGGGGAGTCTACGTCTTCTGTGGCAAAGTCTAATATCTGTAGCTCAGCCGTGCGTTTATGATGTTGGAAACGCGGGTCATAATTGGCTGAGCTACTTACATGAGAAAAACTCCTGGCGAGGATGTTAGCAACGTCCACGGGCTCGTCATAGATGTTATTATTAACCTGCAAGGTGGTAATGGGGAAATATGGGCCTTTATTATTTAATAATCTGATAGTGGACCAGACTTTATGTAATGGTGTTGTACGAGTCACCGTGGACACAAAGGACCGCCAGGAGTCACGTTTGGCCCTTCTTATTATTCTCCTTGCCTCAGCCCGTGCCTGCTTGTATGCAATAAAATTTTCCTCAGTGGGCTGACTATCAAAAATCCTGTATCTCCTATTGCGTTTTCTTAAAGCTTGTCGGCAATCCGGCGTCCACCAATGTGCTCTATGCTTCGCATGAACTGTAGAAGTCTTGGGAATAGCAGCCTCAGCTGCGTGTAATATGGAAGTAGTTATATTTTCGACCTTAACATCTATGGTCTCCCCAGATATATCTAAATTGGCGATCCTTGAGAAGGATCCCCAATCTGCTTTCTTATAGTTAAATTTTGGAGGTGGAGGGTCCGAAATGATGTCGCGTGTATAAGAAAGACAGATGGGTAAATGATCACTTCCCAAGGAGTCGTCGTAAGGGTCCCATGAGAGATCTTGATGTATACCAGGGGAGGCCAAAGATAAGTCAATGGCCGAAAAGTTACCAGTACGATCATCTACACGAGTCGCTCTACCATCGTTCAGAAGACAGAGGTTGGACTGTAGTATTAGGTCGGCTACTTGCTCCCCACGACCATCAATCCTCAAGCTACCCCATTGATAGTGATGGGCGTTAAAATCGCCCAACACTAACTTATTTCCAGGCAGATGTTCCACCAGTGAATTTAAAGCATCACTATCAATGGGGCCATGTGGAGGACAGTACAGAGAGCAAATAGACAGATACATGTTATTAAATTTTACTCTGCACGCGACTGCTTCCAGAGTAGAATTTAGAATCACTTCCGTTTGTGGGTGTGATTTGTGTGTGTAAATGGCAACTCCGTGACCTTCATATCTTCTATACGAGTGGTAGTGTTTGAACTGTGGAGGATCAGGACGATCCTCCAGGCGCGTCTCCTGTAAACAAACAACGTCTGGCCTGTGTATAGAAAGCAAGATTGCTATATTGTGTAACTTATTCCCAATACCTCTACAATTCCACTGTAATAGGGTGAATGCGGCGGTTTAAGATTTTCTTTGGGGGCCAGTGTGCTTCGTCTTTTTTTGTCGCCCACCCGAAGGCGAGCGACTACCGGGGGACCTATCCCGGTGCTTGTTCATGGAAACCTCCATATTATCATCAATTACGAGGTTCTCAGCCTCCCCCGAGGAAGAGCTAACCTTCCTCTCCCTCGCTGGAGTGGGAACTGGAAGAACGTGAGGACGAGATTGTTTTGTGAGGGTGGTCAGATTAATCTTATCAGACTTGTCGGGCTTCGATTTTGACCGCACCGACTGCGAAGGAGCAGCGGCAGCCTGAGAGTAAGAAGTGGCGACAGGGATGTCTGTAAGAGAGTTGGAACGTACAGGGGGTCTAGACTTAGAGGTAGGGCAAGTGGCATGTGGAGCGAAGGTAAGGTCAGTCTGTGTCTCCACGGTGCACATCACAGGACGGGACACAACCGCCGATGCATAGGAGACATTAGGCTTGGGAGTTGCATGCAACTCCTTCACCTTCTTCCTAGCATCGTAAAAGGATATGCCCTCAGTTGCTTTCACTGTGCAGACCTCTTTCTCCTCCTTCCACTTGGGACAAGCCCTAGAGGAAGTGGAGTGAGCATCCTTACAGTGGAAGCAACATTCAGTCTCTGATGTACAGCGGTCAGCAGAATGTCCTACAGTCGCGCACTTGCCACATACTACGTTTGAAGCTCGACAAGCCTTTTCGTGATGTCCATAGAGTTGACATTTTCCACAACGAAGGGGATTAGGTATGTAAGGTCTCACATTAATAATTTCATATCCTACTTTCACATTAGTAGGGAGAGATACTTTGCCAAAAGTCAAAACTACTGTGGCTGTCTTCGTCCTTATGCCTTCCTGGTAACGGGTTATGAATCTTGCCTCTATGACATCTTGCTGAGAAAGTTCCTGTACAATTTCGTCTTCCTCCATTAGCACAAGATCCCTGCAGGTGATAACACCCTTGCAGGAATTCATGGAGTGGGGGATCGTTGTCTGGACATCGAGACAATGGAACTTCCTCAGTTTAAGCAAATCCTTGACCTGAGCTGAATTCATGGTTTTTACGAGGAGGTCTCCACTCGCAAGTTTTTTAACTTGTTCCACCTCACCTGCACATCCATCAATCACCTTCTTGATGATGAAGGGATTGAGGCTGGACAGGGGAGTGGAACCAACCGCATGAATCTGTACAAACTCGGCGTTTTTTACGTTGATGTCAAGGCGGGTACGGGTCTGGGGCCGTTCAGTCTGGGGGCAGTCCGTCCGTGCAGCAGTCGGGGGTCGGTCAGGACTACCTCCCCCCCTGAAGGGGGGGGAGGCAGCAGTGGCGTCCGCCATAGTTACCACTTCCCCCTCACGGGGGAAGTGGGAAGAGAGAGAAAAACGACCAAGGGAGAAATTGCCCGGGGATCACACACCTAATCTGAGATTACCCTCTCAAACCACTCTCGGGAGGACGCGCCCGTGTGTAACTCACACCCCAGAGCGATCAGTGGGGGGTACACTCCAGAGGTGAGTAAGCAAAGGCAATCTCAGGAAACAGATATAGACACTTACTATATCTCTAAAGGGCTGGGAGGAGAATTAGTACTAGCTAACCTAACTTTATTGAAAAACGCCCTAGTGGCGGAGGAAACAAAGCTAAAGCCGGTGAGGCAACCCTGCAGCTAGAGGAGAGCCAGAGAAACACGTCTGCACACTCCACGACCATGCATCAAAGTCCGATAATATTTTGTATCTGTAATAATATATATATTGCGTTAACTGAGCATTATCCAGTGATTTCTCATTTTATCAGGGCTGACTTAGATAAATTTACTCATGCTAATTTCGTGTTAATAGAGGCTATTGCAGTTAACCATATATTTAACCTGTTTTTTGCCATTACATTATCCTTATGAGTCCTGAATGTTTTGTTGTTAGTTTGAGCATTAAACTTTAACTTGTAATTTTACCTAACTCTTTTGTTTTGAACCTGGAACTTTACGGGACAGTAGTGATTTTTAGTATTCTCACTTAAAGTGTACATTATCTTTCTCTGTTCCGTAACAATACCAAAACGCAAACACAGACCTGATTGGGATTATACGTTAGGAAATAAAACCCTACACACATCAGAAAGAGAGAAGAACCTAGGTGTGATTATCAATAACAGACTATCTCCGGCTGACCACATCAGTGAGAAGGTACGGAACATGTATACACTGCTTGCAAATATGAGAATAGCATTCACATACATAAATGAAGACATGCTAAGAAGGATAATAACATCATTCATCAGACCAACCCTGGAGTATGCATCAGCAGTCTGGAGTCCTCATCTCAAAAAACACATAGACAAGATTGAAAAAGTTCAAAGGGCCGCTACAAGATGCATACCAAGCTTAAGGGATCTAAGCTACGAAGAAAGACTAAATAAACTGAATCTACCAACACTACAGGAGAGAAGGAAAAGAGGTGACATGATAATGCTATATAATTGAATATCAGGGAAGGAGAAAATAGACATAAATGATTACTTAACATATGTGGAAGCATCAGCAAGAGGACACTGCAAAAAACTGCATAAGAAGAGAGGTGATAAAGACGTGAGGAAATTCAGTTTCCCAAACTGAGCAATTGATCAGTGGAATGCACTACCGAATGAAATAGTGTGTGCCAAAACAATTCACAAATTTAAGGATATGTACGATAAATATGGTTTAAGACACGGGACAGTACGAGCTGGACTCATTCCTGTAAAGATACAATTAGGTAAGAACAATTAGGTAAGGTAAGAACATCCTCCAACCTTACCTCAACACACTACACGAATGGTTCACCACAAACAGGCTCAAAATAGCCCCAGCTAAATCTACAGTGGCCCTTCTCATAAACTGGACAGCAGAACACAGTCACATTCCACACCTCACCATAAACTACACTCCCCTGTCACACACACACACACACACACACACACACAAATCCTTGGTGTAACATACAATACATCGATGTCATTTAAACAACACATCACAAACATTAAAATAAAATAACACCAAGACTCAATGCCTTGAGGTCACTTGCCCATACAACGTTCGGACACAACAACGTTACCACCACCACAGTATACAAATAATACATACGTTCAGTGATGAACTATGTAAGCCCTGCTTGGGCTTCTAACCTCACTGAAACACACTACAACACTCTACAGACCATACAAAACAAGACCCTAAAAATAATCACAGGCTGCACAGCTACTACACCCATAGACCACCTACATCAGGAAACCAAAGTCCTCAAAGTCAAGGATCACCTAGACATGACAGGCACCCAAATTCTTGCTGCAGCCTCCACAAACCCACAACATCCACGACACTACATGGCAGCACATCCACACACACCAAGGAACATCAGAATAACACCCAGCACACGACATCATACACAGATACTGTCATCTCTACCCCCTCTCCAGCCTCAGACCAGCTTCCAGAAGCATATCCATACTCAGATCACTCGCCGCTCCATTCAGTCACTTAAAAACAACACATAGCTGCATGCACGGCCTCCTGATATCCACCCTTCTGAATCCTATCTCCCTCGTGAGGACAGGGTCCACCAGGCCCGGCTGAGATGCGGGCACCATCCAGCCCTCTTAAGCTACCAGAAGAGGCTGGATGACTCCGTCGCTAATGCCTGTCCAGGATGTAACACAGTACCCCATACTATTAAACACATTATGGAAGACTGCATTGCACACGATCACCTACGCTAATAACACAACATACACTTCTTGAGAGCTCTGTGGGAAAGCCCGGTCTCGGCCATGGCCTTTCTTAGGGACTCAGGGCTGTTCGGCCAGACTGCCTAGAGAACAGCTACTACTACTACTACTGTCAGGCAACAGATGAAATAGAATCCTCGAGTTGTTGGGACTAGGAGAGGCTTAATGTTAATGGTATTAACACTTCCACTCCCTTATATTCATTGAGCTTAATGAAAATCATCTGTGGTTAGCTGGAATTAGGTAAGAGAGGAAGCACAACCAGGAGAGAATTCACTGACTTAAACTGCGTTAATAAGAAGCAAGAGAATATATACATACCATATGAGGAAATTATTTGGTACAGGAGAGGTGCCAGTAACCTCTTTAGAGCACGAAGATGTGGGCTTTTCCTAAGATGAATGAAATCATCTGGAGTCATCAGCAAGAAACTAATGTGTCGACGTAGTGAAGGGGTTAAGTTCTGACACCAGCTTTGGATTATTATCCACAGTTGTACTCGATATGACTTTGGAGAGTTCGTAACATTTCTTCTTTACTAGTTTATGTCGCGTGTAACAACTCACTCCTCTCTTTTGCCAGTGATGCAAACTGTGTCTATGTTGAAAAGATATTAATAACATTAACATCTATCTATCTATCTATTGCCAGACGCCTCAATCCCGTTCGGGGTGGCCACAAACAAATCGCCTCCACGTCGCCCTGTCCCCCGCCATTTCACTGCCCCGCTCCCAACTCACTCCCCCCCCCCTCTCTCATATACCTCTCCACCCCATCCCTCCATCTCATCCAAGGCCTCCCCTTCCCTCTTCCCCCCTCCACCTCACTCACATACACTCTCTTCGTCAGTCTCTCACCCTCTCCACATGGCCAAACCACCTCAGTGTGTTCCTCCTAACGCTTCCTATCACATCCACATGCGCTTTTTGTACAAAAATTACCGCTAAGGACCCTCAAACACACCAAAAGATATGGAGAAAAACCTGACATTTTGGACTGCATTTCATCTTTGAGTAACGGTATTTTGTCTTGAATACATAATCGTGTTATATTGTTATATTAACCCTTTCAGTACGATTATGTCTTTTTCATACCGTATTCTTGATATCTCCAGATTAATTTATTAAATTTTGGAGAGGCCTTTCGAACTGAAGAGGTTATAGCCATTATTAAACTGCGAAAGGTTTTTTGTAAGTTGCGTAAAATCGTCTAGAGATCGCAAGAACATAATAAAACCTACTCCATCGTAGTGAAGGGATTAATTCTGATCGGGAACCATTAATTGTTTCTTGTTTCCTCCGGTTTTCATAGACTGAGAGGTACCTAATCCACCAGCAATGCTGTGTGATGCGCTGCAATTTGACCCATAGCTCAGGAATTCTCGTACCGTAAGGTAATAATTACCCTGTAGGATGTTCGTAGTCATAAGAATAAATTTTGCACAATTGTAGTGTCATACAAAGTATATAATTGATTTCGCAGCTTAGATTTTCTCAAGGTAAATAATTCCCTCATATGATACTCGCAAACTTGTGGAAAGTTTTTCACCCACCAATTGTCTCGTACGATGTATTGTTACTTAACATTTTTAGATATTCTGCCCGTAAGAGAAAAAATCGTCTCTGGTTAGCAGAAACAGTATAATGAAGATGCCTTCATAGTTAAGGGTTACTGAAGCCTAGTACGAGAATTTTTTGTCTGAAGACGTTGCTGACCAGAATGAAAGATAAAAGCCGTAGTGAAGGGATTAAATTCTTCAAAAAAATCTTTGAAAATATGTTAGTAAGTACACCATTGTTGTGCCACCGAACTAGTTATGGTCCGCGTCAACATGGCACACTCTTCCGTCAAACGGTGAAGCAGGTGATGGCCAGTGAGTGATGAGGGTGAGCGGTGAGGGCGGGGCGGCAGGTGTGAGGACAGGTGACGTGCTGGGTGATAAAGTGACCTGCTCAGACCTGCCACCACAGCCTACCTACCTTCCTGTCTCGCCAGCTCCGTATGAGGATCAATGCTGGGTTAGACCTTCCGCTAAGGCAGAGAGCCAGAATTAACCCTTGCCCATGCTGGCCAGTTGAGTCTTGGGAAGTGGTAACTGAAATGAGTACTGTTGAAAGGAAAAGCGTTATATATATATATATATATATATATATATATAGTGGTAGGTGGGGGCGCTCACCATCCACTCACTCGATGTATTGCTGCTCTCGGGTGTCTACCCTTTCCTCTCTTCCATGCTTCTTTCCTTCCATCCTCTTCTGTCTTTCTATCCTTCATTCTTTCCTTGTCCTTCTGCCTACGGGTGACTTTACACTCCCTCTTCTGTCTTTCTTTCCTTCATTCTTTCCTTTTCCTTCTGCGTGTGGGTGACTCTACACTGAGTGACACACCAAAGGTTTCCTGTACACCAGGAAACCATTTACTACGCTGGGTGGTAACCATATAACCAAATTTTGGCACCTGGTGATTTAGTGGGTAATTATTGCGCTCCAGTCGGATTGAGCCGGTGAAGGTTTATATCCAAAGGATGGTTGGGGTTGATTGCTCATGTAATGCCACTCAGGGATAAGTGAGGTTGGTCACTCTCATCTTAAATGTCAGGACCAACTGCCTAGCCCCGGGCTCCTACGCTTCTCTTCGGGCAATGTAGGATTGGATGATGGATGGATATATATATATATATATATATATATATATATATATATATATATATATATATATATATATATATATATATATATGTGGAGCCTCTGTGGTACAGTGGTAAAGTGTGCGTTTTCGTACAGTGATGAACGAGGGTTCGCGCCCCGCCAGGGTAATAAACTTTGAGAGCGTTCTTCTCGGTACCTACTGCATGGGCGGACATCAGCGGTGCTGTGGTTGAACAAGTGTCGCATACTATAAAGTATGTTTGCACCCAGTCGGCTTGAGCGGGCAGATTATACTTGGTTCACAGACTACACACACATCCACAGCACTACAATACACTTACAAGCACTTCTCACCCTACATACAATCTCTACCAGACAACTTGAGTCACTTGGTAGAGATACAATGGCTGTATCGTCCCCACTTCGGTTGGGATAGGCCGGTCCTGCAGTGGACACTCAAACGGCTGATGAGATGAAATGATATATATATTTATTTATTTATTTATTTACCCCATTGGATCCCAGGGGTGCTGGGCGAGGCATGGCACTGGGTGGATACTGAGCGTACCATCCTCCGCCTATCGGCTCATAGTCGCGAAGCTCTAAGGTCCCTACTGGGGAGTTCCCTGCTTTATAAAGACTTGAAAAATCCCAGTTCTGTCCAATATTCCGGACATTGGGCTCCGATGGGTTAGAGACTGATAGGTTTGCCAGTCATTAACCCATTGGATCCCAAGGGTGCTGGGCGAAGCATGGCACTGGTTGTGTACTGATCGTACCGCCCTCCGCCTATTGTCTCATAGTCGCGAAGCTCATAGGTCCCTACCCAGAGGTTCTCTACTTTATAAAGACTTGAAAAATCCCAGTTCTGTCCAATATTCCGGACACTGGGCTCCAATGGGATATATATATATATATATATATATATATATATATATATATATATATATATATATATATATATATGCCATAGGTATACATACATATATATATGTATGTATAGCTATGGCATATTATCATTTATTTATTTTCCTATGTACTGTTTCTATTTGCCTTACAGTTTCTCGGTGGTCTTCTTGGACTTTCTTTAGGAGGTCCCCAAAAGGCAGCAATGTTTCGGAACTATCTTCCATCTTTAGGCTGGATCTGATGATTTTGTTCGTTCGTTTACAGATTTCCTGCACTTACAGTGCAGGCCGGGCCATACATTAGCCCGATCAGTGGGGTATGGGCTGTTTTAAAAATAGTAAGGGGGAAGACAGGGCCTGGGGATTGCCCAGCACACACGCCCTGTCTCCTGGCTGGACATTTTGATGTGTGTGTGCATCTGAAGTTCGTTCGTTCGTTCGAAGATTTCCTGCACATATAGTGCAGGCCGGGCCATACATTAGCCCGGTCAGTGGGGTATGGGCTGGTTAAAATATAGTAAGTGGGGAGGACAGGACCTGGGGAAAGCCCAGCACACACGTCCTGTCTCCTGGCGGGCTTTGTGGTGTGTGTGCATCTAAAGTGCATCTCAAGTGCAGGTGGCTACTTATATACGATTCAGGTGAAGCAGGTTGAGACAGGTGGGCGTAGCTGATCAGCTAAGCTGATCGCTCATTGGCTGCTTCATTGGCTAAGCCTGTGTGGCGTTTTGTTGATTTGGAAATCATCCACTATGTGTTTATTGTAGGTTGTTTTGTGATAATGTAGATTGCGTCTAGAAATAAGAGATGGGGAGAGTCTCGTCCTCTGTCTATTCATTTGGTGCTCTCATCCAGGTCTTGTCTTGTCAGGTGGGAGTTGTATAGGGTGGCGTAGTGGTTCATGATGGCTCCATTGCTGTAGGTGACAGGTGAGGCTCCTGGATAGTCTGGTCCGTGTCATTCCAATATATGAATGAGGTTCACACACCTTACTGTTGCAGTTTATATATATATATATATATATATATATATATATATATATATATATATATATATATATATATATATATATATATATATATATATATATATATATATATATATATATATATAAATGTCCTCCACAGTTTAGCATTGAACCCATGTGACTTAGCATATGCAGATCGAGAGCACTGAACTCACGTACATTCATTTCTTCCCCCATTAGGATATGTGAATAACACAAGACTTTCAAAACAATGGCAGTAAAGACAAAGACACTGATCTGGTGTTAAGTAACAGTACCCACTGACGGGCAGCCTGTGTTTAATGGGTGGTTGTGCCTGCATGGAACAGTAGCGAAGAGTCGATAGTCTTTATTTAGAATATACTGTATTTCTCTTGTACACTTGAGTAAAAGGAAACTTGCCCGTCAATGATGAGGGGTTTGCAAACAAGCTACATACATACATATGTGGAAAACTTTAAGGATTTCTGCAAAGAAGGATGACTGCAGTGAAGACTGTTCAAGTGCTGATTGGAACCTAATCCAGCAGCTTGTGCAAGTTGTTAATGGCTGCCCTCATTCCGGGTGACTGCTGGCCACCACGTACACTCAGGGGTTTCATTTACCACTAACAAGAGAGATGAAATTACCAATTTGTGTGGTACCCCTGGTCATGCTCAGATGCCTGTCCTCCTCTCTCACGGTCTTTCTCAACACAAACGTCTATAATTATATATGTATGTATATATATAGATAGATAGATTGATAGATAGATATAGGTGGGGCGCTCACCATCCAGTCACTCGATGCAGTGCTGCTTTCGGATGACTGCTCTTTCCTCACTTCCTTCCTTCCTCCCTCGTCTGTCTTAATTTCCTTCATTTTTTCCTCTTCTTTCATTCTGTGGATGACTCCACACTGAGTGACAACCAAATGGTTCCCTGTACACCGGGAAACCATTTACTACGCTGGGTAGTAACCATATAACCAAATTATGGCTCCTACTGGTTTAGTGGGAATTAAGGCGCTCCAGACAGATTAAGCATGTGCAAGTTTCTATCCAAGGGAGGGGGGTTATTGCTCACGTAATGCCACTCAGGGATGTTTGAGGCTGGCCACTCCCATCTTAAATGTCAGGACCACCTTGCCAAGCCCCGGGCTCCTACTCTTCTCATGGGGCAGCACAGGATTAGATGATGAATATATATATATATATATATATATATATATATATAGATAGATAGATAGATAGATAGATAGATAGATAGATAGGTAGATATATTCATCCGTCCATCATCCAATCCTACTTTTCCCCATGAGGAGCGTAGGAGCCCGTGGCTAGGCAAGTTGGTCCTGACATTTAAGACGAGAGTGACCAGCCTCAGTCATCCCTGAGTGGCATCACGTGAGCAATAACCCCAACCACCCGTTGGATATAAACCTTCACCGGCTCAATCCGATTGGAGCGCCGTAATTACCCGTTAAACCACCAGGCGCCATAATTTGGTTATATGGTTACCACCCAGCGTAGTAAATGGTTTCCTGGAGTACAGGAAACCATTCGGCTTGTCACTCAGTGTTGAGTCACCCACAGGCAGAAGAAAGAGGAAAGAATGAAGGACAGAAAGACAAAAGAGGGAGTGTAAAGTCACCCGTTGGCAGAAGGACGTGGAAAGAATGAAGTAAGAAAGACAGAAGAGGAAGGAAGGAATGGAAGGAGGAGAGGAAAAGGCGGAGACACCAGCGAGCAGCACTACATCTAGTGAGTGGATGGTGAGCGCCCCCACCTACCAATCACAATATATATATATATATATATATATATATATATATATATATATATAGTTTAGTTCCTGCTTTTATTAGATTCCTTCCTCCATGGATATTCAGGATATAGGATTGAGTTAATACTAATTCTGTTGCTGCTATTACTGTTGCTGCTGCTGCTGATGATGATAATGATGATGATGATGACAACATTCCTTTTTATTATTATCATTCTTCTTATTATTATGATGATCATGATGATCATGATGATTTGCATTTGGTCATCTTCACAGCAGGCGTAAATTATGTTCTGGCCATTTTATTCTATACCACTTCAGTCTCGTTCCTGGTGCTGTATGATAGATATCCATCCCGTGTGTTAATGGAATCGAAGTGGGACTGAGGTGTATGTTTTACTGCTGAGAGACGGAAGACAGACATACCTTTATGTACAATACAGACGAGAAAAGCATTCAGTAGGGCTGAGCAAACTTTAATTATTTAAGATCAACCCTAAGCGATTTTTTTTTTGAAAGTCCGTCTTCTCGAAGTGAAGAACTGAGCAGTTTCATATCTGGTGAAAGATGGACGGTTTCTCTGTACTCTGACGTACCGTATTTTCATCACAGTTTAATCACTTCATCCTTGGGTGAGTAGGAACTTCCCCACAAGTATTCCCCATCGTCCCTCCATTGTGTGTGTGTGTGTGTGTGTGTGTGTGTGTGTGTGTGTGTGTGTGTGTGTGTGTGTGTGTGTGTGTGTGTGTGTGTGTGTGTGTGTGTGTGTGTGTGTGTGTGTGCGTGCGTGTGTGTGTGTGTGTGTGTGTGTGTGTGTGTGTGTGTGTGTGTGTGTGTGTGTGTGTGTGTGTGTGTGTTTTCTAATCCGGTAAAAATACAGATTTATGGACAAGGAGTGAGATGGAAAAATGGATTTAAAAGGTACTTTTGGAAAGATGCCATTGACAGACTTATTGCAGAACCTATACCTTCGGGATGTCAGTGTTATCACTTAGTTATGTTACTCATTCTTAGCTGAAAATAGTCTCTCTTTAGCTGGAATGGAATACTAGAGTTGTCCCGACCATGAGAGCGTTAGTGGCCCTTTTTGTTAACACCTTGATTCTCTTACCTGAAGAATATGTCTTTCTCTAAACAACAATAGATAATATGCTTCCTAACTTTATCATCTGTGCAAGAAATTTCAGGATTATTCGAGATGTCTGCAGAGGAACCATTTAAGTTTACATATTCCTTCTCTCAGTCGCGTTTCTGAGTCTTCGATTCAGAAGATTGGACACTCCAGGTTCCTAAGATGTTGAGCTCCCACCACCACGGACAAATATGGTGGGCTTAATTCTTCGAGCAGGCTATGACCGGATGTTTTGTACACAGCTATTCCAGCCTCAAGCGTCATTGCCACTTATGAATGTATAACTTAGACAGTCTCAAATCTTAAACACTCTAATTTCCCGTACATGTCTGTATTAAATTCAAGCAAGATTTTATACAAACACATATCTGTCTGTCTATCTATCTATTTATCTATCTGCATGCCCAACTGTCTATCTGTCTGTCTATATATAATACCGGTATATACTCGATTTGAGATATATATATATATATATATATATATATATATATATATATATATATATATATATATATACAAACATATCTTCTGTGTATTACATTTTCAGCAACATTTCAGTTATAGCACTAATTTGACTGTCCAGGGAAGATTTATTTTTTGTGCTCCTTTTGGAGGAGTGTTAATCTTTATGATAGTGTTTATCGGCCGCTCTTATTTATAAACTACCTTTACGTACGTCTTATCTAAGAACTGGTTTACAACTAAGTGTGTTCTTTTCCCTTATTTGGTTATTTATCACTGGGGATGGCGGGGGGAGGGGGCAGAATATTGCTCATGTATTTTCTACATGTCGTACCAGGTGACTAAAAGGGACGGAAGTGAGGGGCTAGAAACTCCCCACCCTCTCTGTCTGTCTGTCTCATCTTCTCTTCTCTCACCTCTCCTCTCCTCTTCCCTTCTTCTCTCTTCTTCTCCTCTCTCTCTCTCTCTCTCTCTCTCTCTCTCTCTCTCTCTCTCTCTCTCTCTCTCTCTCTCTCTCTCTCTCTCTCTCTCTCTCTCTCTCTCTCTCTCTCTATTACGCATACACATACATACCGGTATATCAATATATACATAATACACATTCATTTGTAAACACATGAATCCTTGTACGTTGGCAGACACTTACATATTCATACATAAGCACACACACACACACACACACACACACACACACACACACACACACACACACACACACACACACACACACGCTTTCTCATTTACGTACATACATGCAGTGCACATGCGTACTTACAAACACACAAAGTATATTTGTGACGGAGATTCATGATTATTTTTTGGTCTGCTTTACAGTGTCTGATTATAACTACTCTCTCGCAGTTAACCACTTAATTGCGAAAACATATTTTATTCATTTTATCTCTAGACGTGCAGAGTTTTACTGATGCCTTTAAGCATCTTGCCCTGAGAGTAAATGTAGAAAAGAGTAAAGTGATGGTTACTGAGGGAGAAGGTGACTCCCAGTGCGGTGTAACAGTGAATGGAGAGAGACTGGAATTGGTGTGAGAGTTCAAATACTTGGGTACAGTGAGAGAAAAGAGAGGAAATTGTGCAAAAGAAGTTGAAAGTAGAGCGACACAAGGAAGAAAAGTAGCTGGTGCAATGAAGGCCTTGATAAGAAACAGAGGCTTGAGTGCTGCAGCTGCACGAGGCTTTCATGAAGGAGTGTTAGTGCCAACTTTAACATACGGATGTGAAACTATGGTGTGGCATGAAAACGAAAAGTCAAGAGTAAGAGCAGTGGAGATGGGACTGCTGAGGAATGTATGTGGAGTACAGAGGATGGATAGGATACGAAATAATGTGATTCGTGAAAGATGAGGAGTGAGGAAGCCGGTGGACACCAGAACCAAGGAGAGTGTACTGAGATGGTATGGTCATGTGGAGAGAATTGATAACAATAGAGTGGTGAAAAAGTTATATCTGAGCGAATTCGAAGGAGGGAGGAGGCGAGGTAGGCCAAGGAAAAGGTGGAGAGATATGATGGATGAATGTGTGAGGAAGAGAGGTTTGGAAGTCGGTGAGGCTAGGAACTGACAGGAGATCGAGCTGGCTGGATGAATGTTGTGAGAAAAAGTGCATGATCAGGGATTCTGGCACCCCTTTTTAACGTGGCAGCGTCTGGATTGACTCTATCGGATACGGTTATGTGAAGCTACAGAACGTGGTGAATGTTTTTTGGCGTATCCGATAGAGCCAGGATTCCAGGGGCTTGAATGATGAGTGAATGGAAGCGTGGCCCATTGGACTGGGCAAATTTGGGCTGTCTGGACATTGCTACTCCTCACCCTGCCCTAGTGTGGGAAAGGAGGTCCGGATGATGATGATGATGATGATCTCTAGACGATTTTATTTTCCTTAGGAGAGACTTTTGGAACCGATGGAGCTATGTATTGCTACATTAACCCTTCATTATTAGTGTGCATGTTTAATCCTTTCAATATTATAACTCATATGGTTGTGCTAGCTCCCGATGAACTAGTTAACGTATAAAAGACCATTCTTGCAGTTCGAAAAGGTTCCAAAACTGGATTAAGTCTTTTGTTGATAGCAAAACATAAAAAGACGTCCTCGGGCCGAAAGAGTAAGTTGAGTAGAACTGGTAGTAAACAAAATAAAAAGGAATTCCTGGCACACTTGTCAGTGTGTCACTGAGTATTATTTTATACATTAACGGTAACTAAGTCCGGGATTTCAGGAAGGAATCGCATGTGAAAAATTTTCTAAATTTCCTACAGGCCACCATTAATTTTGATATTACTGTCAGATACACAAAGATGTATATGTAATATGAGAGAGGGGGGGGGAGGGATCCGGAGGCAATAACGAATTCTTTTCCTTAGCCATTAATTTTGCACATCATTTCTGTACATTGAACTTATATTGTGTTCCATAAAACTTTGATATATATATATACAAAGAGAGAGAGAGAGAGAGAGTCTGTATAGTGGTAGGTGGGGGCGCTCGCCATCCACTCACTCGATGTAATGCTGCTCTCGGGTGTCTGCCCTTTCCTCTCTTCCATTTTTCTTTCCTTCCATCCTCTTCTGTCTTTCTTTCCTTAATTTTTTCCTCGTCCTTCTGCCTACGGGTGACTTTACACTCCCTCTTCTGTGTTTCTTTCCTTCATTCTTTTCTCTTTTGCCTGTGGGTGACTCTACACTGAGTGACAAGCCAAATGGTTTCCTGTACACCAGAAAACCATGTACTACGCTGGGTGGTAACCATATAGCTAAATTTGGAGCCTGGTGGTTTAGTGGGTAATTACAGCACTCCAATCGGATTGAGGCGGTGAAGGTTTATATCCAAGGAATGGTTGGGGTTTATTGGCCACTTAATGCCACTCAGGGATGAATGAGGCTGGTCACTCTCATCTTAAATGTCAGGACCAACTTGCCTAGCCCCAGGCTTCTACGCTTCTCATGGGGCAACGTAGTACTGGATGATGGATGGATGATGGATAAAATATTGCAGCCTGGTGTTGTGACCTGGTGCTGTGATCTGGTGTTGTGGCTTGGTATGGTGAGCTGGTTTTGTGGTTTGGTGTTGTTACCTGGTGTCATGTTATGACCTTGTGTTGTGAATTTGTTTTATGCCCTGGTGTTGTGCTGTGATCTGGTGTTGTGCTGTGATCTTGTGCTGTGTTGTAATCTGGTGTTGTGCTGTAATCTGGTGCTGTGTTGTGATCTGGTGCTGTGTTGTGGTCTGGTGCTGTGTTGTGATGTGGTGTTGTTTTGTGATGTGGTGTTGTGTTGTGATATGGTGTCATGTGATGTGGTGTTGTGTTGTGATCTGGTGTTGTGATGTGGTGTCATGTTGTGATGTTGTGTTGTGTTGTGATGTGGTGTTGTGCTGTGATGTGGTGTTGTGTTGTGATTTGATGTGATCTGTTGTAACCTGGTGTTGTGTTGTGACCTGGGATTATTTTGTGATTTAGTGTTATATCGTGACCTGGTGTTGTCTGGTACGGCGACCAGGTGCTGTGGTGTGATATAACTGAGTGTTGTGTCCTGGTATTTTGTCCTGGTGTGTCCTGGCGTAGTGAGGGGCCCTGGTTGCACTTACACTGACGTCATACTCTCTTGGTGCCAACATCACTAGGCGCTTACCTCTATGTTGGGCCTTCAAGTAGATTTCTACATTTAGTAACATTATATATAGGCAAAAGAGGTTTGTGTAATATAGTATTTTTAGTGTGGAATGCATGCAAAACTTCTTGTAATACAAATGCTAAAACACGTTTTCTCTTGCCTGATCATATGTATGATAACTAAATGAAACATATAGTGCAGGACTGCATACAGGATTTGTTCAGGGAGGAGGTGACACCAGTATGGCAAAGTGGTAGCTACTGTACTGTATACAGTCAGGTCATCCATCTTTTCCTGCCAAAGAATTTGAGAGAGGAACAGAGATAAGGACATGCTTGCCGTGCGTTAGAGTATAATAGCAATTTATTTTTAGTACGTGCCCCTCTGTGTTTGTTTCAAGAGGGGGGCGCTAGGTGGGAGCTGTGAAATCGTTTGGATTAGTTTCTTTCAGCTTTCCGTGAGAGGGGGTTCACTACTAGTAAAGTCTCCACTTTGTTGAATGAAATAGTTTCACGTTGGCCAAAACAGAATGAGGAATGGGTTCAGCGAGGGGGGAACCGAGATTTTCCACCTTTTGATTAATGACTGAAAACATGTATAGTTCTATACACTTGACACTGTTGATAATGTCCTACTTTTGTTTATAGTTTCCTGTTACTAGATTCAGTTCACCACATAACATTAGTGTTCAGCAAGGTCGTGTGTGTGTGTGTGTGTGTGTGTGAGAGAGAGAGAGAGAGAGAGAGAGAGAGAGAGAGAAAGAGAGAAAGAGAGAGAGAGAGAGAACTTACCTTGACTTACAACTAGAAAAAAAAAAATGTAACCGAACCTACTCGTACGACTCGATTTGTGGTTTTGTATGCAATAGCAGTGTCAGTTTAGGCTGTGTCTGGGGAGGAGGTCTTTGTTGTTGACAGGCCGTGTGCCCTTGCACTGAGCACCACCTGTGTTTTGGTTCACCTGTACCATCAAAGAAAACGGGAAGATGTCTTCTATCTGTTTTCTATGCGTGTGCGGCAGCTGTTTCGGGGATGTTCGAGAGTGTTCTGGCAGTGCAGTCTTCCCACTACTTTATTAATGGGAATCATGAATCAGTGAGTATTTGAGACAGACTGAACAGAGCTCTCCTTTAGTCCCTCCAGGCCAGACCGCCGGGTCCCTGTCCCTGGAGGCTGCACAGCCACGTTGCCGCACGCAGCCACCCCTCAACGTCATTCATTGTTGTGAAATAAAATTGGATAAACAAAACATGAACAGTGTGTTGTGAAAAGCGTGATGATGCTGGGAGGGAAGAGTGTGAGAACAGTAGGGGAGGAGAGAGGAGGGGAGGAGTGAGGGAGCGCAGGCTGCCAGGAGAGGGAGTTGGCAAGGTGTCTGGGTCTGGGAGGGAGGCAGCCACAGTCACCCCAGTTGAGCTTGGTTGTTGGCCGCGGAGGGTCGGGAGAGCCCGGGTTTACATACCGTGTGGGTCTGCTGCACTCTCACTCGCCGCAGAACATCGCCACAAGCCAGGTGTCTCCTCGCTCAGTGCACCGCACTTGTTGTGAACTCATTGTTTGCTTAGTGTCGTATTGGGAGAAAAATAGAATACCTTAGTTAAAGTGCTAGCTAGTGTGGATGAGTGGAGTCCCCTGAGGACTAGTGCGCCCGTGTGCGTAGCGCCAAGCCTGCTTGTCAGCCCATGAGATGGGCTACTTATCACAGCCTTATTGAGGCATCTGCCGGGCCTGGCACGTCAGCTTGGGCCGCGGGGCCTGGCGCCGAGGTTGTTCCCCGAGCCGCATCAACAGGCATGTGAAGTGTCAAGTGTTACCGTATTCAGACCGGGACCGACTGTGTTATTGTTCCTTGAATGAATGTGACCTCCTGACACCCTCGTTAATGTTTGCTCATTGGAACGGCAGAGCGAGGGGAGGCGGGGGAGGGAATGGTGGTGTGGAAGGCAACTACAACTCTGGCGGGATGAGCAACAAGTCTTGGGGGCGCGACATGGATGAAAAAAAGAAAGGGTGGTCCCGGGACCCCATCGGCGGCGGCTGGAGGAAGGACCCAGGGGGCGGCTCCACAAGCAATCTGGCCAACGCCTGTATCAGCAACAACTTGCGAACTCGGCGGCGCAGCAACAGCAGTGTGCCCAGCCTCATCAGCCACGACAATGGTTATGCCAGCAGCGCGCCTTCAGGCGGATACCAGCGAGGGTCCTCGGCCAGTCCCAGGACGCCCCATAGCAAGGGCTTCTGGGTGCAGGAGCCCGACGACTATCACTCTCGCTGGGTATCCACTAAAACTCCAGACTCCGATAGCTGTGGCACACCTCTCACGTGGCCGCCCACCAAAACACCAGACTCTGAGAGCTGTGGTACGCCCCTTACCTGGCCGCCTGCTAGCGGAGGGGGCGGCAGTCACTCCAGCCCACGAGTGGCATGCATCTCGCAGCCCTCATCACCCCACCGGGCGCCAGTAACGCCCCCTCCGCTGGGCTGCTCCACCACGCTGCCTAAGGTATATAAGAGCCACGCCACCTGGGTTAGTACACCTCATGTGTCTATTCCCGTGTGGTTACTTGTGTCTGTCTCTAGTTGTAGATGGCATCCTGTGTCTGCCCTCCTTGATGCTGTAAGAATCAGTAATATCTTCAAAAGAGGTATCGTTACGCTCAGGTTCGACGAAACAGTTTGAGTGCTGTTTATTTGGATGTTTAGACATTCTACATAACTGTGGAACTGAGAATTCAGTTTGATGTCGTATTATATGAAATGAGAAAAGCAACAGAAAACAAATGAATGGTCATTAGTCCGATATTTTCAAACTCTTAATATGCAGCCTATGTCAGAATGTAAAACATAGTTAGCGAGTAACGATACATTCTTTGTTGACTGTAGCACATCAGGAGGGCTTCTTAACACTGATGTATGCATGGGCTTAATGCTATTTTGTGCATTAACGTGTAAAATATTCCCTAGACACTTACTGTAAATTTTACAAATCATAAGCACGAGAAGCTACATTAACCCGGTGCGGGATGATGATGATGATGATGATGATGAGCATGATCATGGTGATGGAAAGAACATGAGCTGGTAAGACTGGTGAATGTTACAAGTATTGGTCAGCACTGGTATCGTGTATTGTACTGTACATAAGGCAGGGCTATAAGGATAAAAATTTATTTTTCTCTCTTTTATGTTTTATGAAGGCGGACGTTATGGATAGGAATATCCCGCACTCTTCTTTACGGGTTCTTTTTATTAAAAAATTTCATAGCCGTGTTTGGGAACCTCTGGCAGGTTTGCAGATGAGTCAATGGCTGGTAAGATGGTTGTACTGCAGGTACTATAATACCAGTGGTGGTATTGTACTGCATTTATTAAATGAGTAGGCTCAGAAAACCTTGGAGATTCTATCTGCGTGACCAGCCTTCACTGCGTGTGGCGTCATACAGTAAAGGTAGATGGCAGAGGTATGGCTTACCCATTAGCATACCTGTGCATACATTTATATACATACATATATACAGTATATATATATATATATATATATATATATATATATATATATATATATATATATATATATATATATATATATATATATATATATATATATAAATATTAATATACAATATATATCCATCCATCAATCCACCATCCAGTCCTATGCAGCCCCATGAGGAGCGTAGGAGCCCGGGGCTAGGCAAGTTGGTCCTGACATTTAAGATGAGAGTGACCAGCCTCACTCATCCCTGAGTGGCATTACGTGAACAATAAATCCCAACCATCCCTTGGATATAAACCTGCACAGGCTGAATCCGATTGGACCGCTTTAAATTACCCACTAAACCACCAGGCGCCCTAATTTGGTTATATGGCTACCACTCAGCGTAGTAAGTGGTTCCATGGCGTACAGGAAACAATTGGCTTATCACCCAATGCACAGTAGAGTCACCCATAGGCAGAAGGAAGAGGAATGAGTGAAGGAAAGAAAGACCGAAGAGGGAGTGTAAAGTCATCTGTAGACAGAAGGAAGAGAAAAGAATGAAGAAAAGAAGGACAGAAGAAGAAGGAAGGAAGAGAGGAAAGGGCAGACACCAAAAGCAGCAATACATCGGGTGAGTGGAGAGTGACCGCCCCCGGCTACCACAAATATATAGATAGATAGATAGATAGATAGGTAAATATAGATAGATAGATAGATAGATAGATATAGATAGATAGATAGATAGATAGATACACATATATCTATATCTATATCTGTCTATCTATCTGTCTATATATAAGACCCACGTTGTTTGGTTGTTTGTTTGTCTGTCAGTCACGCTGACCCAAGAATGATTTTAGGGGGGCCAAAATTCAGATCTAGGTCATTTGAAGTCACTCGTAGAGTGTTCGCCATTTGGCCCGGGCAACGCCGGATACCCTCCAGTTCTGACATCGGCTGTGTGAGGTTGACCTCCGAGGTCATTTAAGGTCACTGGTCGGAGGTCATTTGAGGTCATCGGTAATACATGCTAGAACGGCTGGACACAGCAGCCAAACTGTTGGCATGGAGCCGGTGCAGGTTTATATCCAAGGGATGGTTGGGGTTGATTGCTCATGTAATGGCACTCAGGGATGAGTGAGGCTGGTCACTCTCATCTTAAATGTCGGGACCAACTGCCTAGCCCCGGGCTCCTACGCTCCTCATGGGGCAATGTAGGATTGGATGATGGATGGATGGATGGAGACACATGGCGTCCAGTTCGGACATAGGCTATGTGAGGTCTTTTGAGGTCACCGGTCACAGGTCATTTGAGGTCACTGGTAGTAGTAAACAAGTGCGCACGAATATTATGCGTTAGTCTGCGAAAGTTGAAATAGAAAGTTCTTGGACCTCTTATAATCTCTGTTCAAAAGTATAAGAAGTACATGGAGTTTTTGGAGTAGAAAGAAAGATTGAACTAGAACAAATTGGATTAGTGTTCGCCTTATTGGCCCGGCAAAGCCGGGTACCCCTGCTAGTGTGTGTGTGTGTGTGTGTGTGTGTGTGTGTGTGTGTGTGTGTGTGTGTGTGTGTCTTTTATGTTATGATGTGTTATGACGTGTTTTAGTACTGGTGTTTGTGATACGCGTGTGTTAGTACTGGTGTGTATTGTTTGATGCATTTATTATTATTGGTTTGTGTTGCCTTGTGACGGTTTTTATTTCTTGTACCGAAGCTTAATTTGCGGCTGCTAGTTCATTCATTACTAGATATCTTTCTTTTCTAAATGTAATAGTCAGACGTCTGTGAAAATAAGTATAAAAGAATATAACCTCTGAAACTTTAAAATGATTACATGATAAGGAGCAAAGAATTATTTGTGGTGAAGTTTTAAAGTGATGATATGGCATTAAACAGATTACTGCCAGTTACGTACTTGGCCGGAGAATGCATTATTTTGTCGGTTTCTAATATGTAACTTACTTTTATTACATTCGTCGTTGCCACCACGAGCTGTAGCATAGAAATGAGTTAGTGTCAAGTAATAATGTTTCAGAAATGGCTTACCAATTGGATCATAATATGAGAAATCATTACGCTAAAGCAAAAAACTTGGACGAGTATTGGGTGTTGTTATCATCTTGTTATCTTGTTAAGTTCCTCCAAACTTACAGCATTTCAAGTCCAACTGTTAGATTTTTTTTTCTTTTTTTTTTTTTTAATGATCAGAGGACACGTGTAGTTTGGTGGATGGATTTTAAAAAAATTAAATTCGTTTTTCCTCCCTCTGTTCATCTGTTTGAAAAAAAAAAAAAAAAAAAAAAACAGGGACAGACTACTTATCAATACTTTCTCGCCACTACTAGACTCTCTTAGCTTAGAAAAGAAGAACCCTTTTGACTGAAGTGGTAAAATGGAGATGCAACCTAACCCATTCATTTGGAGAAGTCTTCCATGATGCCCATAAAATCGTTTGATGTCCGGTAGCGAGAATGAAAGACAATAATATGTCATCGAAGTGAACTAGTTAGGGAGACAATATGTGATACTGATGGAAGATTATATGTGTTCTTGTTGAAGGGATAGTATGTTGTTGAGACGTCAGTGAGTGTGTGTGTGTGTGTGTGTGTGTGTGTGTGTGTGTGTGTGTGTGTGTGTGTGTGTGTACACGTACGTGCGTGCGTGCGTGGGTACGTGTGTCTTTGATTGTTTGTTTTTGGTGACTGTTTTGTTTGGTGGACATTGTAATGTTTAGGGGAGAGTGTGTTGTTTATGGGACAATGTTCTGTTGATGGGACAGTGTGTTGTTAAGGGGACAGTGTGTTTTTGCATGGACAGTTTTATGTTTAGAGGTCAGTATATTGTTGAAAGGACAGTGTGTTGTTGAGAGGACCGTATGTTGTTCGTGAGATAGTATGATGTTGATAGGACTGTTGTTGATGGGAGTCTGTGTTGTTGATGATATATTTGTGCCGTTGATGGGACTGAGTTGTTGAGGAGATGATATGTTGTTGATGGGACACTGTTGTTGCTGGAAGTCTGTGTTGTTGATGACATGCTATGCTGTTTATGGGACTGTGTAGTTGATGAGACAGCATGTTGTTGATGGGACTCTATGTTGTTGATGAGATAGTATGTGGGGACCGTGCCGTTGATGGGATTGTGGTGTTGATGGGACTGTGTAATTGATGGGACTGTGTTGTTGATAAGGTAGTGTGTTGTTCATGAAATAGTGTTGTTGATAAGATAGTGTGTTGTTGATAAGATAGTGTGTTGTTGATAGGAGAGTGTGTTGTTGATGGGAGAGTGTGTTGTTGATGGGACTGTGTAATTAATTGAACTTGTGTCGTTGATGAGACAGTGTGTTGTTGATGGGAGAGTGTGGTGTTGATGGGCCAGTATATATTTGAGGGGATAGTGTAATGTTAAGGGAACAGTGTGTCGCTGGAGGGATCATGTTGTTGACGGGAGACTATGTTGTTGAGGGAACAGTGTAGTGTTACGAGGACAGTGTGTTGTCTGATGAGACAGCATGTTGTTGAGGGGAAAATGTGTTGTTGTTGAGACTGTGTGTGTGTGTGTGTGTGTGTGTGTGTGTGTGTCTGTGTGTTGTTGTTGTTGTTCTTGTTGTTGAGGGGACTGTGTGTGTGTGTGTGTGTGTGTGTGTGTGTGTGTGTGTGTGTGTGTGTGTGTTTATGTGTGTGTGTGTGTGTGTGTGTGTGTGTGTGTGTGTGTGCGCGTGTGTGTGTGTGTGTGTGTGTGTGTGTGTGTGTGTGTGTGTGTTGTTGTTGTTGTTGTTTAGGGAACAGTGTGTGTGTGTGTGTGTGTGTGTGTTGTTGTTGTTGTTGTTGTTGTTGAGGGAACAGTGTGTGTGTGTGTGTGTGTGTGTGTGTGTGTGTGTGTGTGTGTGTGTGTGTGTGTGTGTGTGTGTGTGTGTGTTGATGAGACAGTGAGTATATATTGTTGAGGGGACAAAGTGTGTGTGTGTGTGTGTGTGTGTGTGTGTGTGTGTGTGTGTGTGTGTGTGTGTGTGTGTGTGTTTTGAGGGGACAGTGCGTATATATTGTTGAGGGGACAAAGTGTGTGTGTGTGTGTGTGTGTGTGTGTGTGTGTGTGTGCTGATGTTGAGGGGACAGACTGTGTGTGTTTTTGATATCTCCTCAGCAACGCAAGCATCATCAAGAGGCAGCCACAGTTTCTCGAAATGCTAGACAGGAAAGATGGGGAGAAAAATTTTGTCATCCATGGACTTTGATGGTGCCACCAAGGATGCAGCCAAGGTCGTCAAGACGTGGGAGAAAATTTGGGAAGAAAAACACATCGTGTCCTATCTTAGTCTGGGAATACTTGGATGACCATGAGATGGAAAACCACCTGTATTTTTCACAGTGGCAACTAGGGATGTCAGAGACCGCGTGCTGGGAAAGTCAAACACCCTCAAGACTGTTGGAGAAGACCACAGGAGAATGTATATTAAAAGAAGACCACCCCAGAATCAGAGCAGAGTGGAAACGGCTGCGGCATGTCGAGGCACGTGAGAAGGAACAACCAGAAGACGCGGGATGTGTTATGTGCCTAGATACCAAGGAAAAACTTTTATACCATGACGGAGTCGTTATTGACACGTGGAACCCTAAGTTTTTCCAGTAAGACTACATAAGCATCAGGATATGAAACTACTGGCATGGAACATAACATCAGCAAGACAAAATTGGAAGAGCGAAGTCCAAAGCTTGTTACTGAATTATTATATTGTCAGCTTTAACGAAATAAAGACTGAACTTCCGGTATCTGTCCCAGGATATGTTAGTTACAGGAGTACAGTGGAAGGGTCATCGCATCGTAGAGGTAAACTGGTCCTCATTAAAAGCTATATTGCTAATACTGTCACAGGTGTCGACACAAGTACTGAAGATCAGGTATAGGTGCATTTTTGTTTTGCACCTAAAACTTTATTTGCTTTTTGTTATGTCTCACCTTCCGATTCTCAGTATCATACAAGTAGTTCCTTTGCATTGATTCTAGAGAAATTAAAGATGTCGGCAACAATAGATAGCTTCCTTCTAATTAGAGACTTTAATGCGAGGTTCGTTAGACCTGCTAGGGAGATACCCACTCTGGCAGAGCTGCAGAACAGGATGATATTATGCCTACCCTCACATACCGAACCCAATTCATTTCCCAAGCAATAACGCAAGCATCCTGTCTGTTATTTGTAAAGAAATTGGAATGATAGTAAAGGATAACCTAAAGGTACATGATCATCACTTCAGAGCAGACAAAACGCATCGTAGGGGTGAAGAGTGGGTGTCTGAATTAGACGTTTGCTTCTTGAGCCCAAATATGTTGAGTAGAGTGAATGATCTGCACGTTATCAAGCAAAGTCATTTGCCTAGTGGTTACACCCCCCTAGCAGTAACCATGTCAGTCTGTAAAACAATCTTGGAAGAGTTGAAAACTCGTGCTGGAGGGTTGGTGATCATGCGGTTTTTACACGAGCATGAGACCACCAATGCAAAAAAAAAACATAATATTGAGTTGTTACAACGGAAACTGGCTGGGCATGAGACTCCCGATATGTATGTCGATGCCGATGAGTGTGTGACACGAATAACTGAGTCGCTGTATGAGTGTATGAGGAGTGCTGGATATAGAAGGATCAACATGTATATGACGATGATAACCACATTAAGGATATGAGTCAGAGTGGATGAGAGAGAATGTTAAGCAATAAGGATGATCTTGAGATATGGAGAGCTGTGGACTGGCATGGGGAATTCAAGGCAGAGAATAATCCTTGTGACAAACGATCAGATCACGATTTCAAAGTGTTCATCGAAAGTGCACAGAATCAAGCAGTCCACTTGCAGCTTCCCATGAAATATATTGCCAGCAGTGTAACCATACTAATGTTAGATGAACGAATATTTGTTAATGACCTGGAGAGAGAAACAAGACGTATGAGCTCACACAAGGTCTGCGGGCCAAATGGTCTTACTCTTGGAGTCTTTAGATTTTTACCTCGCTCCTGGCTACTCATAACAACAATTTTTATCCTAATTTTCAGCTAAAGTCTGTATTCCATCGCTTGGACTCGTGCATTATTTTTACAGTATTTGAGAAGGGAGATGGATCACATCCGAAAAATTATCTGTGATTAAATATAATCAATAGCTGTGCCATACTGTATCGTGCGATATTATGTTCAAGGCTGAAAAGATGGTTTTCTCCATACAGGAAGCAAGCTGGCGCACAGGAAAAACGAGGTTGCATGGAACACATTGTTTTTTTGCTTATTTTGTTTGATGTTGCAAGGAGGAAAAGATATTCTGTACTGTATATTACTTTTGTAGATTTTTCTTAGGCCTGCGACTTGGTTCCTCACAATGAATATACTGTTTCGTGTGTTGAGACGACTAGGGTGTGGTGCACTGATGCTGGAGGCCCTGTTGGCCATATAGGTTGTCACAGAAAACGTTCTTGGCTCGGTTAAGGTCACGGTAACGATGGGGGTCCGCCAGGATTCACCCACCTCATGTCTTCTATTCATCTTATTTGTTAATGACTTCATTAAGATGGTGAAGGAAGGAGAGGAGATAGACTTGTTCTTGTTTTCGCTTCATGTTTTAGTCCTTATGGACGACACAGTTTTGGTAGCTACAACAAAACCCCAAATTATTAAGGAAATTAAGGTTTTGCGAGACTACTGCACTAAGTACGAAATGAAAGCGAATGCAACGAAAACGAAGCTTTTTGTAGTTATTGGCGAGAAGGATGATGAGTACGTGTAGGTGACTTAGCGGTGGAGTGGTGTGACAAGTACATATACCTGAGTTTGCTTATTACGGCAGACGGCTCCACAACATCCGCTATCAAAGCACGCGCAACATCAAAAATTCCCCACGTGTTCATTAAAGGAAGAATAATGATATTTCATTTATAGTAAAAAGACGAGTGTTTGATGAAACACTAGTGTCCACTTTACTGTTCCGGTGTGAATCTTGGTTGGTTGCTGATCTAAAATCTATGGTAACGCAATACAATTGGTGTCTTAAGGAGCTGCTAGAAAACTTACATGTATGAGGTCTGTTACATAGAGGCAGGGTGCCTCTCTCTTCCTCAGTTTGTGCAAAGTAAACAACACAGTTTTTTCATAAGATGTAGCTAGAGATATCAACTGTGAACGATGATCCTCTTGCTTTTGCGCTGAAAATGGAGTTTAACGGTAACACAGTAACCTCCAAACTCAGCTGGTATGTGATGAGTGCCTGAGGGATACATAGGCCAACAGACAAGATATACTGAAGTGTCAAATATTGTGAACGACCACTCGTCGAGGTGTAGAACTTATGCAGATATGTATCCTAATATCAGCGTTCATGCTATTAATAATACTAGACGCACAATAAATGGATCACATGTGGCTTTCACACGTTTCCGCGTAAGTGGTCACAACCTCGCATGTGAGATGGGTAGCTGGAATAGGTGCGGTTGAGGTCGTCTGCCACTACACGAACGTCTGTGTCAGTGTGGCCATGTGCAGAGGTGCATGTTATGGAGCACTACCCCAACACACAACATCTTATATTATTATCGCCCGCCTTTACAAAGGCAGAGCGATAATGTTTTTGCCCGCCTCTGTGTGTGTGTGTAATTCACCGGGTCGGTCAGGATCACTTGATGGTCGTGATCATCAGCTTTTACCCTCCCGGAAGGGAGCTGGGAGCTCATATAGTCCGATCTAAGGGCAAGGCTGTGACCCCCACACACGCACACACCCGTCCCCTTGCTCAAGGGGGACAGTAACCACCCACTTTGTCAGTGAAACTTTTTCGCAACCTGAGCGAGGCGCGAACTCCCGTCCACCAGTTGGCAAGCGAGAGCGTTACCACTGCACCAGCGAGCGTGTGTGTGTGTGTGTGTGTGTGTGTGTGTGTGTGTGTGTGTTTCCATTATATCTCATGAACGGCTTGAGCTACCAACATGAAACTTTCAGGATCTCAAGATATGACCAAAAACTTGGACGAGTTCAAAAATGGGCAGTAGGGATCAAAGTCGGTCAAGGTCACCAATGGCTTCCAGAGGGCAAGTAGTTTTTATCTCCCACCATTGTCTCATGAATGGCTTCAGCAATCAACATGAACCCTTAAAGGTATCGGCCAAAATCTTCTGCCCTCCCCCTCGGCACCCCCAGGGCGGAGCGCGGTCCCCCGGCCCCACCGGGGGTGGCGCCACCCCCCTCCCCTCCGCCACCCCCATGAGGGAGGGCCGACAACCGGCCTCCGGCGCTTGTAACTTAGCCAATGGCATCTTCTCGCAGGCGACTAGCATTTGATTCCCGAATGCTTTTCTTTCATTATTGTATAGATTTAACAAGATTCAAGATTTAACCTCAGAAAACTTAGCCTCAGATGTTATGTGTAAAGAACTTTATGAGATTTTGAAACCTTACAGTTAGAGCCCCCTCCCCCACAGACACCTGAAAGTTGCCAGTGTTCGCCGGATCACTAACTAGCGTGGGGTCACTACCCGCACAGAGCTGGCGTACCTTCCTTTAAAAAAGTTCCTATCGGGATTATTACTCATGCATAAAGCATTATACCAGTATTATATTCCTCTTAGATATCTTACTGATGCTCTAAATGAGATTTACGCCGAAAAGTTCTCCATAGAGTTTTATTAAAAGCCATGAAAGCTTATTGTGTGTTTTTGCATTCAGCATATTTTTACCAAGTGTAATGAATCTCAGTTGTTCGAAAAATTCATCATACAGTTTCCAAAGATCGTAATCTTTCATTTGGCAAATCCTGACGTGATTCTGTCCATTATACACTTAATAATAGTAAGACTTGTACAGCCGAAATCTTACGTGGCCGAGATCAGCGACCGGAGTTTTAAGAGGCATGGTATTCCTCTTGCTTTGAGAAAACGTCTCAGTTCTGCTGCAGCCTATATTTCCACTTTTATTTTAGCTGCGCAGTTGACTATGGCACCATATTTATAGGATTTATCGGCTGATTTCAAAAGGCGCAGCGTCAGGAGTGGTGTATACACACCATCAGCGCCGCCTTGGGCCCCTGGCGGCGGGCACACAAATT